>NC_083285.1:912500-1152500 GCF_963506605.1 Zootoca vivipara
TGTGGCAAAAGTGGTTTTCGTTCAGCCAAATGAAGGCCAGAGCAGCAGAGAAGTCAAAGTTGGGCACATAATTGGCAAGTGGACTGGCTGAGGATCTGGGAGATTCTTGGCCAGCCCAGCTTCACCCCCTCCTTGCCTCCCAAAAGCTCCCTTTAGAGGGCTTGCCAGCAGGCTTAGCAAGGGCCCTTGTGGTAGGACAGCAGAGCCAAGCGCAGGGGCACCCACCTCAAATCCAAACACCATCCGGAAGGCTTCTGTTGCTCTGTAAGGCTGCAAGGCTACCGGTAAGCACATTTACTGGAGAGTAGGGCCCATGAACCTCCATGGAACTTATTTCTGAGTACATAGCCCTGTGCTTCTGCTGAACATCCTCCATAAGCCAACTGTATAAAATATATTCAAAATGTCCCCAGATCAAAATACCAATACAGAATTAATCAAAACGTCAACATTAACAACGGGGGGGGGGGGTCTGCAGTTTCCATTTTATTCATTTTTCAGCAGTGCCATAATCTGGGTGAAGTAAGAATGCCTTAGCTTTTCTCTGAACCAGGAGGAGGAAGAGAAATAAGCCAATTCCCTTCAGGAATAATTTTCAACTCTTTGTGCCACCACAGAAAAGACCCTGCAGAGGCAGCCATGGAACATTTTCCCTTCATAAATTGAGCACACAGCACAGCCTGTCAGAGGCTCTACGGTGAGAGTGGGCATTTCTGAAACTGCCTTATATCGAGTCAGCTATTTATCCATCTAGCCCACTATTGTCTACTGCAACCAGCAGAAGCCCTCTTTGGTAAAGAATTGCTTCCCAGCCCCTGCCTCTTGAACAGGCATCCCCAAACTTCAGCCCTCCAGATGTTTTGGCCTACAACTCCCATGATCCCTAGCTAACAAGACCAGTGGTCAGGGATGGTGGGAATTGAAGTCCAAAACATCTGGAGGGCCGAAGTTTGGGGGTGCCTGCTCTTGAACCTTTTAATGAAAGACGCCAGCGGATTCCCCTTGGACTTCTGCATGCACAGCACAGAAAATCCTATCAGCACTCAAATGTTGCAAAGGGGGAAATGGTTGCAGCTCCTTGTAGGCCAGGGCTGGGGAACTTTTTTTCTGGCAGGCCGGCCAGATCCTTATCTCCTCAACCCCTGACAGGCCAAATCTGACAGATGGCTGAGGCTGCCCACCTGTCAATCAACCAATGGCACACCCTGAAGGACTTCACAGCCAGACAATCAGGAGGGGGTGGAGTTGCCCTTTGTCTGACTACTGGATGTTGTTGCCCTAGAGCAGTGATGGGCAACCTTTTGAGCTTGGTGTGCCAAAATTCGCCAAAAAACCGAGCATAACTCAGGTGGTGTGAGGGACAGGGGATATCGCGAAGTCCCTCCCCTCCTGAGTTCAAGCCCGTCCCCGAGCAAAGGGGAAAGCAGGGAGAGTTCCGATTCCAGTGGGGAAGCAGGAAGTCGTGTCCGAGGCTCAGGCAAGGTAGAGGAGCCAGGGTCCCAGGTGGGACAGGAAGGGGCAAGCAAGGGGGGAAGACCCATCCCTCCAACTCCAGAATTACGCAGGAAGAGGAGGGGCAAGAGGATGGGTCTGCCAAAGCTTTTGTGTTGGAGAAAGACGCGCCAAAAGCCATTAGGAGGTTCTGAAACCGACTGACAACATCGCTCCGTGTAAATAGCAATGACTTGAGCACTGTAAATACGCAGCACCAATAAAAGAATAAAATGCAGAGCTGCGTAGCGTCGTTACTCTGAAGTAGTCCACTCCGGCCACTGTGACAGCAACCTCCTAATCATTTTTGGGCTACTTCGGAGTTGCCGGGATGAGCGTGTCCGAGGCGGAGAAGTGGCGGCAGATCGCTGAGCAAGCCCAGCTAGAACTGCAACAGCTGTCGCTGCAGGCGCAGGGAGAATTGAAGGCAGCTAAAGAGGAGACTAAGAAGGTCCAGGACGACCGGCTACAACTTGCGGAACAGGTGAGAGAGCTCCAGGAAAAAGAGCAGCATTTAAGGGCGGTGGCGGTAGACCTCCAAAACAAGCTGGATGCAGAGAAAAACAAGGCGGGAGGGGCTCCCCAAGTCCAAGTGCTGCCAGGAAGGAGAGCAGGGACCCTTGTAAGCAAGTTCAATGGAGACCCGAAGGAGTTTCAGGGCTTTGAGACTGAGATCGTGTATGCTCTTGAGCTGCACCAGAATGAGTTCCCCGATGATGAGCACAGAGTAGCGTTTATTGTGGAACATCTCACCGGAGCAGCCAGGGAGTGGCTAAGACCATTAATCGCAACCAAGAATCCTTGCATGAAAAATGTCCAACAATTTCTAGAAGGTTTGAGGACGATGTATTCGTCCGATAGTCATTTGGACCAGACTAAGGAGGAACTGCATAATTTACGCCAAGGAAATATGACAGTTCGCGCATATTGGGCGAAATTCACCATGCTGGTGCACAGACTGGGGTGGGTTTTGGATTCGCCTCCCATGCAAGCTGCGTTTTACTTGGGTTTGAGCGAGGAGGTGAAGGATGAACTCTCGAGAGGTCCAAAGCCCAGTACTATGGATCAGCTGAGCAAAGCAGCTCTGGCGGTGGGGGTGAGGCAGGAATCCCGGTGGAACGACAAGCAAGCGACGCGCGCAAAGCGGGCTTGGTTCCCACGGTCGCAGGAGAAGCCACTCCCTCAACAACCCTTTCAGGCCACGCCTGGAGCCAGCCAGGACCAGGAGCCCATGCAGATTGATAGCGCGCGCGCGCGGGCTTTTCAAACCCCAGCGGCGCCAAGACGCAAGGAGGGAAGGGGCGGGAATTGCTTTCTCTGCAACTCACCCCAGCATCTCGTCAGAGACTGCCCACATCGCAGGGAGTGGCAAGGAAAGGCGGGAACGGTGGTGCCCTCCCCCACTGACGCAGCACCACAGCAGGGAAACGGGAAAGCCTGGCTGCAGGAGACAAGGGGCAGCAGCCAGGCACAGTCAGCAGACAACAGCCCCAGCCCGCCCACCCGCACAGAGAGGTGCAGAGCCAGCCCACCCCTCCCAGAGCAGGAGTGGTTCTAGAAGTGACACTAACGCTCCCAAATGGCTATCCCCTGACGGTCCTCGCCTTAATTGACAGTGGGGCGTCCGCCAACTTCTTCTCGAGAAGCTTTGCAGAAGAGCACCAAATCCAGCTTTTGCAGTTGGATTTTCCTCTGCACGTAGCAACCATTGACGGCAGGGAGCTGCTGGGAGGGGCCATCACACATCAAACCCCCCCCATGAGAATGACGGTGGGAAGGCACTCAGAGACACTGGCGTTCAACGTCACCACCATCTCAGACCCCCCCATCGTCTTGGGCATGAGCTGGCTGGCGCGCCACGACCCCTCCATCAGTTGGCACCAGAGGTGCATCACGTTTGGGTCAGACTTTTGTCTGGAACATTGCATGCAGCACCAACCAGGGGAGGGGCCTCCGATAGCCACGGTGGCCACCATGCATATCAAAGGGGGTGAGGCAATACCCAAGCAGTACTGGGACCTGCAGGAGGTCTTCAGCGAAGCGGAGTCCGACCACCTACCCCCGCACAGGCCTTTTGACTGCCAGATCAACCTGGTGCCAGGGGCGACGATACCCCCAGCCAAGCTGTACGCCATGTCAGACCAGGAGCTGGAGGATCTGCGCGCTTTCATCGACAAGAACCTCAAGCGGGGGTTCATAAGGGAAAGCAAGGCAGCAGGGGGCAGCCCGGTCTTCTGGGTGGACAAGAAAGACACGCAACAGCGCCGTCTTGTGGTGGACTTTAGACGGCTGAATTCGGTGACAGAGCCCGTGGCTTTCCCCATGCCCAGAGTGGATGATCTCCTGACAGCGGCACGCAGGGGCAAGATTTTCACCAAGCTGGACCTAAGGGGGGCGTACAACTTGATCAGGATCCGGGAAGGAGATGAATGGAAAACCACGATGTTCACGCCTCTGGGCTCTTTTGAATATCTGGTGATGCCCTTCGGTTTGCAAGGGGGCTCAGCATGCTTCCAGGCCTTCATGCACCACGTCCTGGGGTCCCTCCTCTTCAGGAAATGCTTGGTCTTCCTAGATGACATCCTTATCTACTCGAATGACCCAGTGCAGCATGTGAAAGATGTCAGAGAGGTGTTGCAACGCCTGAAGGAGAACCACCTGTATGTGAAGCTGGAGAAGTGCAAGTTTCACACCAAAGAGGTGGACTTCCTGGGCTACAAGCTGTCAGACAAGGGGCTGGCGATGGACAAGGACAAGGTGCAGGCCATCCTGGACTGGCACAGCCCCAGGACGCGCAAAGATGCCCAACGCCTACTAGGCTTCGCTAACTTCTACAGGAAGTTCATCAAGAACTTCTCTCGCGTTACGGCTCCCATCACGGACTGCCTGAGAGGCAAGCAGAAGTTCAAGTGGACACCAGAGGCGCAAGCAGCGTTCGAAAGCCTCAAGAGAGTGTTCGCCTCAGACCAAAACCTGTTCCATGTGGTGCAGGACGCGCCCCTACGCATTGAGACAGATGCTTCTGAAAAAGCTGTGGGCGCAATTTTGTTGCAACTGGACGCCAACAGGGAGTGGAGACCCTGTGCCTTCTTCTCCAGGAAGCTGACACAGCCTGAACGCAACTACACAGTGTTTGATAGGGAACTTCTTGCGATCTACGCTGCGTTCCAGCACTGGCGACACTTCCTGGTGGGCGCGAAGCACCCCATCCAGGTGTGCACAGACCACAAGAACCTGGAGTTCTGGAGAACTGCCAGGGTGCTCAACCAGCGGCAGATACGGTGGGCAGAGTTCTTCTCGAACTTCAACTTCTCCATCCACTACATCCCGGGGGAGCAGAATGTCAGGGCGGATGCCCTCTCCCGCAAGCCAGAGTACATGGAGGAGGAGGCGCCACCAGCCCCAAGGCACATTTTCCCCCCGTCGGCATGGTCCTGCGGAGCAGCTGTGGTGAGCGAGGCAGAACTCACAGCACTGACGGCAGCGGATGAATTTGCCAACCGCATCTTCAGAGAACTGAGAGGGGGGAGGGAGCAGGCAAAAGACTTTGCAGAACGCAGAGGGCTGCTTTTCTACAAGGGTGCGCTGTACCTACCCACCACCCAGCTTCGACGTACGGTCCTCAAGCAGATGCACGACAACCCTACAGCGGGGCATTTTGGAAGGGACAAAACCGCTCACCTAGTCATGAGACACTTCTGGTGGCCAGGGGTGCGGGAAGATGTTCGAGACTATGTAAGGGGCTGTACCACCTGCCAGCGGGCGAAGGTGGTCAGAGCAGCGCCACCAGGGTTGCTGGAGCCCTTAGCCACACCACACAGGCCGTGGGAAGTGGTGTCCATGGACTTCATCACAGATCTGCCTTCGTCCAGGGGTAAGACTGCAGTGTTGGTGGTGGTGGACCTTATGTCCAAAATGTGTCACTTTATACCGTGTGCCAGGGCAGTCTCGGCAGAAGAGACAGCCAAACTGTTTGTTGATCACATTTTCAGACTGCATGGATTACCTTTAAGGGTTATTTCGGATCGTGGCCGCCAATTTGTTTCCAGGTTCTGGCGGCGGCTCATGAACCTCCTGCAGGTGGAGGTCAGCTTGTCGACGGCTAGACACCCGCAGACCAACGGACAAGCGGAGAGGGTCAACGCCATTCTGCAGCAGTACCTGAGATGCTACGTCAGCCAGCGGCAAACGGACTGGGTGGATCGCTTGCCACTAGCAGAATTTGCCTACAACAATGCAGTGCACGTCTCCACAGGGGTGTCGCCCTTTAAGGCCAATTACGGGCGCGACCTCAGATCTTTCCCAGAGAGGGAGAGGGAGGAGGAGGAGGAGGAGGGCCCACAGGCTGAGGATTGGGCAGAGGAACTGGAGACGGTGCACCAGCAGCTCAGAGACCACTTGGAGAGGGCCAAGGAAGCGTACAAAAAGGGGGCAGATCGCCACAGGCGACAAGGGGAGGTCATCAGGGTGGGGGACAAGGTGTGGTTGTCCTCGGAGGGCCTTCCCACCAGAGGGAGGTGCAAAAAGCTGGCACCCAAAAGGCTGGGCCCCTTCACGGTCACGCAACAGGTAAACCCGGTGGCATACAGGCTGGCACTGCCAGAGGACATGAGGGTGCATCCAGTGTTTCATAGATCGCTGCTGTCGCCGTACAGGGAAAGCAGCAGGCTCCGAGACAGCGAACAAACCCCCGAGGGAGGGGGGGAGAGGGAAGGCAGGGAGCAACTCAATGAGGCCACGGCCATCCTGGATTCAAGGTGGGGGGTGGGGGGACTGGAGTACCTCATGGCATGGGAGGATGCTCCACCGTCCCAGAATGAATGGGTCCCAGCCACTCAGATACAGGAGGGATTCTTGGTGGAAGAATTTCACGCCCTCTTTCCCCACAGACCCAAGCCCTGGCACATGGAAAGGGAGGGGGAGGAGGAGGAGGCACGGGAGAGCAGCTCACCATGGCGCTGGGAAGCGGAGTTTGAGGAACCAGAGGATGAGGTATGGGTGTCACCGAGATCCACCCAGTCAGAGGAAGGAGCAGATTGGCAGAACGTTTTTACCCCCACCAGCTCTGACGCCACGGACTTTTTGGGATTCCCGTCCGCCCAGGCGGAAGGGGGGGGATCGCAGGACTGGGGGGAGGTATTCACACCAACGGGCTCGGAGAGCACTGAGTTCTTAGGCTTCCAGTCGTCACCGACACATGGGGGGGGCCTGGGGAGGGGTGAAGGAGAGCTTGGGAGGGGGGTGGATGTGAGGGACAGGGGATATCGCGAAGTCCCTCCCCTCCTGAGTTCAAGCCCGTCCCCGAGCAAAGGGGAAAGCAGGGAGAGTTCCGATTCCAGTGGGGAAGCAGGAAGTCGTGTCCGAGGCTCAGGCAAGGTAGAGGAGCCAGGGTCCCAGGTGGGACAGGAAGGGGCAAGCAAGGGGGGAAGACCCATCCCTCCAACTCCAGAATTACGCAGGAAGAGGAGGGGCAAGAGGATGGGTCTGCCAAAGCTTTTGTGTTGGAGAAAGACGCGCCAAAAGCCATTAGGAGGTTCTGAAACCGACTGACAACATCGCTCCGTGTAAATAGCAATGACTTGAGCACTGTAAATACGCAGCACCAATAAAAGAATAAAATGCAGAGCTGCGTAGCGTCGTTACTCTGAAGTAGTCCACTCCGGCCACTGTGACAGGTGGTGTGTCACTTTGAGAGAAAAAACATAATTTTGCGATATTTATAGTTTAAATAACAAAAATGTATAATTGTAATATATAACTGTATTTAATAAACCAAAAACTAATTATTTAACCAAACCAAACCAAACCAAAAAACCTTTATTTATCACAAAGTGCCCAGAGTTGTTGAGCTCTTTGGGGGGAGCTGCTGACCAAAGTTTTGGAGGTTTTTTTGGGGGGGTGCAAAAGTTGCTTTGCTTTTTGGGGGGGGGTGCCCCAAAGGTGCTGCGCTTTGGGGGGGGGGAAGAGAACAGAAATAAATGACAAATAATACCTTCGCTGGAACTAAAACGCAGCACCGACATAGTCTGCCAAAGCGCCAGAAAAAAACAGCACAGAAAGGGTTAAAAACACCAATCTCTGGCTACCAGCAACAACAACAATGAAAGGATCTGGGTTTTAACAGCGGAGACAAGCTGTAGCGGAGACAAGCTGTAGGAGGAGCAGGAGAACAAATGGGGGGAAACAACAGCAACAGCACGAATGGGCCGATGGGGCGCGTGCCAGCAGTGAGGGCTCTGCGTGTCACGTCTGACACGCGTGTCGTAGATTCGCCATCACTGCCCTAGAGCTCCCAACAGCCCCAACCAACTTAGCCAAAGGTCATCCAACAACATCCGCAATCCCAAGAGTGAAGAAGGCTGAGCTGAGTGGTTTAGTGCGTATCCTGCCCTTTTTGAATGGAACAGCTGCATGGGGTGAAAAAGATACATATGGCAAGTCCATAAGTGTAGCATAGCTGTCAAGTTCTCCCTTTTTTTAAGGGAAATTCCCTTATGCTGAATAGGCTTCCTCACGAGAAAAGGGAAAACTTGACAGCTATGAAGTGTAATAATACCTTGTGGAGCCAATGCAGATAGAATATGGAACAAGGAGCTAGGAAATAAGGTTTCAAATCCAGCCTCAGAACCCCATCTAGGACAGGGTTTCTCAAACTTGGGTCTTCACCTGTTTTGGGACCTCAATTCCCATCATCCCTAACCACTGGTCCTGCTAGCTAGGGATGATGGGAGTTGTAATCCAAAAACAGCTGGAGACTCAAGTTTGGGAAACCCTGCTCTATGGCAAGGCAGGCTTCAGTCCAACTTACCTTTAACCTAGCTAAGTGGTAGAGCATCTGTTTTGTGTGAAAGAGGTCCCAGGTTCAATCCTCAACATCTCCAAGTAGGGCTGGGAGAAACCCCTGTCTGAAAACTGCTACCAGTCAGTGTGGACAACATTAAGCTATACGGACGGGACAGAGATTTCTTGGTGAAAGGCAGCTTCTGGTGCTTTTCGCCAAACTTATCTTACAGGATTGCTGTGAGAACAGAACGTATGCCATCTTGAGTCCTCTGGAGGAGCTGATGAAGACGGGTTTCAAATGGGAAGAGAAAAGTGAAAAGCCAGGCTCAATGCCCTCTTGGTCCTTTTCACAGATATAACAAAGTAAACAAGCACTCCACCGCAAAACCTCAGGCCCAGTGCTTGCACGAGAAACCCACACTGCTTGGCAGGGCAATGGGATGGATTCAGTGCCAGAGGGATGCCCCAGAAACCTCTGCCATAATGCTGCCGAGGGCAGTAGGGAGCAACTCTCTGCCCAGAGGGAGCTACCGGTATTTGCATTCCAAGCATGGGATCCTGGCAAATGCACTAGACTAGATCACGTAGTGCAGAGGGTGGGCAGGCGACAATCTGGATCTGCGAGATCACTGGCTGATTTGCAGTAGGTCAACAAGTGTTTCCGATTCCCAATTGTTTAGCAGTAGCAGCACCAAAAAGCAGCACCCACCTCCCCCCATATTAGAAGCCCTGATCTCTAAGAACTCAAATAGAGATTTGTACTTGTACATACAAGTCACCCTAGTGTGTGGTTCATGGGGTGCACCTGAGTCTGGTGAGTGGGCTTTGGGGACCCTATCAAATAAGTAAAGTAGATCCTACGGATGTGAAATCTGCCCAGGTCTAGTGTCGGGCAGCCAACTGTGAAAGCAACATTTGTTGAGGCTGGCTCTGCTTGTACCTCCATAAATGAGTAGACATAGTTACCGCTACGGGAAAAGTTCATATTATGTACAAGCACATCTTTTTTTATAAAGTATTGCTTTATTGCTATTAATAAAAAGCAGGTTCAGGAGGGTGTGATTTTGGACAAAGCAACCTTTAAGGAAGAAGAGGATGCTTAAGTCTCTTTCTTTCTTTCCTTCCTTCCTTCCTTCCTTCCTTCCTTCCTTCCCTCAAAATAACACACACGCTGAATGCATCTCCCACCCACATGAGTTCCAGATTAATTTATACCAGGGTAACAGGCACTACAGAGGTGAAAAGCTGCTGGAGAAGACTGTTAAACTCATAAAATACAATAGTCATCGGGGAAAGGGTTAGGCACTCCCTCAAGCTCCAAAGCTAAACACACACACACACAGAGAGAGAGAGAGAGAGAGGATTTTAATTCTTAGAAAGCCCATCAAGGTCTCACGGCATCTGCTTAGTTGCAGTGTGCAGCTGGCTCCTTAGAACAAGAGCCAAGAACCAGGAAGATTTCAATTAAAATCGCACCTCAGTCAAGGGCGTACCCACCATGCGGCAAGTTAGGGCAGCTGCCCTACTCTAGAAGCAGGGCTGGTGGGCAGAGGCGGAGCACAGCCCGGCGGAGCGCGAGTTCGCCATTCCCGCCGCACCCTCCCTCCAGCTCCCCGGCGCGTCCTCAGGCAAGGCCAAGCGCGGCGGGGAACCAGGGAGCGCGGCGCGGTGGGCGGGAACGCCGAACTCGCGCTGGGCTGGGCTGGGCTGGGCTCCGCCTCCACCCACCAGCCCTGCTGCTAGGGAGGGGCACAGCCCGGCGGAGCGCGAGTTCGCCGTTCCCGCCCGCCGCGCTGCGCCCTCCCTCCAGCTCCCCGTCGCGCCCTCTGGCAAGGCCAAGCGCGGCGGGGAACCAGAGAGCGCGGCGCGGCGGGCAGGAACGCTGAACTCGCGCTCCGCTGGGCTGGGCTCCGCCTCCGCCCACCAGCCCTGCTGCTAGGGAGGGGCACAGCCCGGCGGAGCGCGAGTTCGCTGTTCCCGCCCACTTTGTGGCCCCTCCCCTTCCGTGCCTTGGCCCCTCCCCTTGCCCCCCCCTAGTTTTGATCCTGGGTACGCCCATGACCTCAGTTATGAAGGCCTTACTTCTGAGCAGACACATGTTCGCTTTGTGCTCCTAGACAAGCACGAGGACTTTTCGATCTCTAAGGATGCCACCGTTTTTGCTGGCTCTGCTCCTAACACCCAGAAATTCAGCAGGAGCTGCTCCCCACCCCCACCCCGGCCCATTTATCTCCTTGCTCGCTTAATTTCTACGTGTCACGATGCTCCTGCTGTAAATGGCACAGGAGCAGAGGGAGGGGAGAGTGGTGGCAACCCCACAGCCTCCGCTTTGTATCCGCAAAATGAGAATACTAATACCGTACTGTATAGTAATACTAATCGGCTAACTTGCTAATTGCAAGCATTGTGAAGTGCGCTTTCTTGCTGTCGCTATTTTGGGGTATATAACTCGATCACACGCCACCCAATTCAAGCTACACAATTGCTGTCGCTTGGGAGCTCTTGCACAGCAAACTCAGTCCCACCTCTCAAAAAAAAAACAAAAAACCGGAGGTTTTTACCACAAGAGAAGTGTGATGCCACACCTACTTCTTCGGTGCAACGACATCATCCAGCTCCCCTGCAAATGAATCCGAGCAAACGCTCGTCTAAAGTCGCTCAGGTCTAGTCTCCGCGGAAACAAATCGGGAAGAACTCGCCAGGAACACGGCGCCTGGAAGCAACCCGAGTTCATAGACCTGGAGCACTTTTACCTTAAAAAAGCACTATCTGAAATTATATTAGTGCCCCAGCGCTTAAGTGGGATCTCCCCTCCTTGGCCAAGAAGCGCTGGTACTTCGAGGGGATGGATATCCCAGCGAGGGACCGGGCCCGCTTTGCTTTTCGCCAGACCAACTTATTAGGCTACTTGCCCAGAGCAGAGCCAGCTGGACTAGAGCGGATGGCGCTGCGCCTCCTGGCCGCCTTTGGCGTTGGGCTCCCCAACTGCCGCACCAAAGTCCAGCTCGGCTCTGTCTGCCCGACGGGGAGGGAGAGAGGAGGAAGAGGAGGAGGAGAAGGAGGAGGAGAAGAAGAAGAAGCGTCCGCATCTCACCTCCTGGCACTGAGGCAGCTGCAGGATGGACGAAGCCGCCACCGCCTCGGCGCTCCGGCAGCCCAGCAGAGCCCATCCGCCCAGGCACCAGAGGAGGATGCTCAGTGCCCGCGCGGCACCCGTCGAGGCACAGCAACGCCGCCGCCTCGCCCGCATCCTGGCACAAAGGCAGTTCCTGGCCGGGCTTCTGACCGCCGAGCCCGAGCTAGCCGGCCCTGCCGACCCCGACTCAAACCCGTGCCGGTTCTCCTTTTGCCCCCGTCGACGCCCGATCCCCGCGGGGAGCCTCTCCTGCTCTCTTCCTGGCGCTGGCGCGCATGGCCGGCTCGCCTTCGTAGTCCTCCTCCGAGCCCGTAGAAACTGAGTGGCTGCCGGGCGCGCCACCTGCTCGCTCGCGCTCTCCCTCCGTGGCGTCGCCAACGGGGCGGACCGAACCCGGGGCGGGAGGGGCCCAGGAGAAGGAGGAGGAAGGGGCGCGCAGTGCGCAGGCGCCGGCGCACCACCGCTGCTCCGCGCTCTCGTGGCCGCCACATCCGGCGGCGCCTCCCGTCGCTCCGCGTCCCTGGACACGGGGCTCCGCGCTGGCGCTGCCGCTGCCGCCGCCGCCGCCGCCCTGAAGACGCACCGCGCCACGCGGGGCTCCCCGCGGCCGAGGCCCGGAGGGCGCACCTGTCCGGCCGGCGCTGCGCCGCCGAGGAGGAGATGCGCTCCCGCGGAAGAGCGCCTTTCGGCGGGCCGGATAAAGCGCTGGGGGCCACCTGGGTGTCGGGGCGCAGGGAGAAGGTGAGCCGCTTGACCCCGCCGAGGACGCAGCGCAGGGCGGGGAGCCTGAGAGCGGCCGGGGCTCCTCCGTTTCAGCTCGCGGCCCGGGCCGCGCCGGGGGCAGTTGGAGGCAGCCGTGGGGTCTCCAGCGCCTCGCCGGTAACGACAGAATATTGCCTGGACCAGCTGCTGAGGGTCTTGGGCACCTGCTGTAGCATTTTTAATGCACCAGGCTAAATGCGGTATTGTTTTTATGGAGGAGTTCCATAGACTTCAAACTGTAATATTATGGGAGAAATAAAAGCGGCACAAGCATAATTAAAAATCAGTGTTGAGCATTTAAGGCGTCGGGTGTACCATCTCCCATCGAAAATCCGCAGCCTTGCTGAATGAAGCCTGTGGGCCACAGATTGGGAGCCTATGTTACTCTGTGGCTTTGCATGATTCCCATAGACTTGGACCCCTGGGCTGGGGCGTTAATTAAAGTCTTTTGTTGCTGGTATTGATATATTTTTCTGGTATCTTAATTTTAAATCTTATGTGGAAATGTTCCATTTCATGGTGCACTTGCTGCTATTTTATTTATTACTTACCATTACTTTTGTTATGTTTGTAGTTATTGAACAAATAAAATTATGTATGTAGTATGTATGAGAAAGAGTGGGTGTGACAAAGCAAGATTTGAATTGAGGACTTTGTAAAATGTCCCTCGTTCTTCTCAGCTGCAGTCTGTGGGAAAGGCTGCACCAGTTTCTGGAATACTGATAGATATTCAGCACTTCTATGGTGCTTTGGAGCACTCAAAGGCAGGAGTATTTATTCAGAACCTTGATTCACTTCAGCAGTTTCACCCTGGAGTCTACCTTATCCATGTCTTCCTTTCACCCAGGAGAGCACATTTCCCGCTGGATGTTGCTGGACTCCAGTTCCCCGAGCAGAGCCATGGTCAGGAAAGATGGAGGTGGTCCAGCAACCTCTGGAGGGCCACAGGTTCCCACCTCTGCTTTAGCCAGCTCTAAAGCTGCAAACCAGGCAGAGTTTGGGGCGCCTGAGCCCATGGATTCAACAGAGTTAGGCACACGTCACTTTGCATAGAATCAGGCTGCATGTCTTGCAAGTAAACAAAACTCTCTGCTTCTTGCACTTATTTGCCCACAGGATTAAGTCAATGTTTTCCTTACTCAGCTCCCATGAGATTTTAACAGTGATGTCATGCTTCGCAATGGGAATTGAAGTGCACCTGTTTTTGTAGCACAATGTGTTTTGAAAACACTGTTCTGTGTCCTGTTAAAACTCCAGATAAGTACTCAGATTCTTTTTTTTCCAAATAATTTTTATTCATTTTCCAATATTCACAAAAATAAAATCACAAAAAACATAAAACAAAAATAAAACATGAAAAAGAAAAACATAACGGTTCTTACACTGGGTCCATTTTAAAATCTCAATTAAACAATTTTCGTTTTGTATCTTAAATCATTCTAACACATTTTATCATTATTTCTCAACTATTCTATTCTGAAAAACATCCACTATCCTCCACCAATAATTAATCCAAATCAAAAATTACTTTCCTATCCTCTGTCTTTTATTTCTCCCCTTAGCCTAAACTTTATTACCAAAAACTTTCCATGAATTCAAAGATTAATTTTTCTAACATAATAACATTTAATCACTTAAAACTAAATCAGCCCCCCTTCCCCTGGATTCAGGGTCTCCCAGATGATTCAGCGAGTTCCATAGGTCATTCCAGTTTCGGACCATCTAAAGCAATCAAAAAGTAACATCCATTATTGCTCCTCACCCCACTCCCACCCTGTCCCTTCCTATCCACCCTTCTTCCTTAGTCGTCCCTTGCTGCCTCCCCAATTTAAATGTTACAAAACACCATCCAACTGCTTTTCTACTTTCTAGCCCTTTCACAATTTTTCTTTCCCTTAAACTCTGGTCCCAGTATGGATTCCGCCCTCCCTCTCTCACTGGGAGGGCATTATTCCATACTGGTTCTTCTTTAAAAGCTCTTGGAATCAAACATGAATCTTGTTCCCCCCCTCTTACTGGGGGAACAACGTTCCCTTCGCCTTCCTTTTCTTCTTTTAATTCTACATTGTCCAGGACTGGTGGTTGTAGGTCTTTCTTGTCTAAATTCTCAGTTGGGAATAATCCTTCCTCATTTTCCACACAGTTCTGAATTATTATTTTCATTTTTGCAATCTGTATTGTGTTCTGATATATGTCACATCTTAAATCTTCAATAAGTTCCAGAAGTTGTTTTTGAAAGTCCAAGTGAGATGATGTTGTGTCTACTGACATCCTGCTCATCTCAAATTTCCTGGGAAAGCAGAGATTACTAGACAGGAAATGGCATAGTTCTTATTTCCAAAGTTCAGAAACAAAAGTTATGTCCGATCTGGTTACAAACTCTCATTTTTAATTCTTCTTCATATCTTAAAAATCTTGTGTCCATTTATGAAAAGAGCATTGTCCAACTTCATGTACACAGCCTTATATTTTGTGCTCTCTTTACAGCTGAGAGTTTCCAGCCTCAAAGAGGGAAGCAATTTCCTTTCTATTATGATGGTGGCGGCTCACTGATCCCTCCAGGGATCCGACTCCAGCTTTCAGGGGGACTTTCCCCAGTCCAGAATAAAGATCTTTACAGGGGTTTTGCTAGGTTCAATCCTTCTCCCCTTTACCTTGCCTTAGGGGGAAGGTTTTAGCTCCAATTGAATGCTTCCTGTCAGTCTTTCCGGCTTCAGGCAAATTAACTGCATCTTGATTCACTCAATGGGGGAGATCAACTTCCTCTTTATATCTCCTCCCGTATCCAGTTAAAAATTGTTTCAAAGTCTTTTTCTTTACTTACGGTGTCCAATATTCTCAAATCCAACTAATTTAGAAGAATCCACTGCTCCAGGCTGCTGGCACGGAGCTTCGTATTGCGAGGGTAGCAGTTTAACTCAAGGCACCCCGTCTCCACTCCGCTCGCTCTCAGCGCCCTTATTAGGGACCAAAATGTGTTGAAAATGTGCATTTTAGGATAAAAATGGGTTTGGAAATGCATACGTTGAGATAAAGTGCATATCAAAATGTATTTTACATTAAATGCATGCACATTTTTATATATAGTGATTAAAATATGTATTTAAATATGAATTTTCAAGCATTTTTAAACATTTGCAAAATAATGCAGAAATGGTACAAAACTGACTTATGAATGAACAAATATGAAAGCAACACAAATGGGAAAAAGAATGATCTGTCCATCCCCCATCTAAGCCATACAGTATGTTGCAAGAAAACAGTAGCATAAAAGTGGCTGTATCATATTTCCCTCTGATCTGATGTTTTTACCCAACACACAACTGAAAAGGGGAATCTAAGCAGAGGTCTTCATGTTTAGAAGAAAACCATTAGCAGCTGCTCCGAGATTAGCTTGGTCTCTAGGTTGGCATTATGGTGCCTTAGCCAGCAAAAAAGGGTGAGAGAAACCATTAACCTTTTGCTGCTAACCCTATCAGGCAAGTGAAACTCAAAACCTTTGTGCTTTCCTGAGGCATTTTCTTTCTGACATTTTGTGAGGGATAAACTCACTGCACACTCACCAGAAATATCAGGAGGGTAAGTGGGTTGAATTCTAGATAAGGAGTGAAAAATATCAGGAAATGTGCTGTCAGATAGCTGGTGCTTAGATGAAACAAAATCAACGGACGTGTAACGTCACGTTCCTCTGGTCTGTCTGTTGCCCTTTTATCTTCCTTCCCATCTGTCTGTAGTCTTCCTCCAGTGTAGAAATTTAGATTATAAACTCTTTGCAGGTAGGTAGCCGTGTTGGTCTGAGTCGAAGCAAAATTAAAAAATTCCTTAAAGACCAACTAAGTTTTTATTTTGGTATGAGCTTTCGTGTGCACGCACACTTCTTCAGATACTCTTTGCAGTCGTCTTTTTGATGCATTGCGTGAGACACCATTTATATGCTGAACAATCAATAAATGTGAGATTTTCAATTTGATCATAAAATAACATATCATTCCCTTTGGGCATTTTATAATCTTGTTGTTCAGATCAAAGGCCAAACGTTGGACTAACCAGGACATGTCCAGGAATTGGACTGTCAAAATGGCCTGTGGTGGATCGGCAAAAATGTCCAGGAAAACTAGGGCAATTTTTAAAGAAAAATGCTGTAAAAATAAAAATAAAAAGTTTTTTGGGGGGGTAGATGTTCCCCAGAAAAGGTCAACAATTTGTTCCTGGAAATTGACGTTGCCAGTTGCCAGTTGCCAGTTGCCAACCATATAAGAATGGCAAATAAAACTTATGGACTATGCAGAAATGGCAAAGCTGACAACAAAACTCAGAGGCTCTGACAATGAGAAGTTTAAAAAAGAATGGGGGAAAATTATTGTGTATGTGCAGAAATACTGTAAGCAAGTTGGTACATTGGCAGGTTTAGATTAAGCACTTGTAAGCAGTAAAGAATTAGAGAACGTAAATGTGTAACAAGTGGATAAAAATAAAAACAAAATTTAGAGAATGATGTAAGATGTAAAGAACCAGTAGAAAGGGGTGGAAGGAAGTCTTGAGGTTTAAAGAACCTCAAAAGATGGTTTGTAAAACAGGATTTTTTATTAGAAGTATAAATGTTAGATGGTGGTTTGATTTTCGTATCCTTATTTGATTATTATTTTTGAAAAAAATAATTAATAATATTTACAATAAAAGAGAGAAATTGACATGCTTGCTTCCCATGAAAAATCACACTTATTTACAGAGGATCATGCACAAAAATAATCAAGCATATTTAATGTTGCTTCTCCGTGATCATAACTAGGAATTGACATGAACGGATTAAATTATCAGCAGGGGCCCAACATATGGGAGGAGTGCAGAATATGTCCCTTAGGATCTGTATCTTCGGATTAATGCTTGCCTGCCTCAGGGGACGTTTCTTGCTACGGTGCCACCAAGCATGACGAAGCTAACGCGGCTCTTCCCAGCTCATTTAAATAATTTCCCATTGTGTCTGTCACAGCTAAAATCTTCATCAGCATCTGGAAACACCTGTGGCAGGCTTTGCACTTTCCATATGCCACTGAATAAAAGGCAAAGTTAAAAGGAGGGAGCATACCCTCCAACTCCCAGACTGAAAAATCCGGGATCAACAGCGGCGCGGCACCAGAAGTCGCTTCTACACACAAGCCCGGTGCGTCCATTTAGGCGGACTAGGCCATTGCCTAGGGTGCGAAAATGGAGGGGGCGCTGCCGAGCCTGCCCCGCAAAACCCCCGCGCCACCGTCGCACTCCTCCCACCTATGGAGGGGATGCCGAGAGCTCCCCAGCGGCAGCGGCCGCAGTGAGCGAGCGGCGGCGGTAGTGGCGGCAAGCGCCCGCAGCCGAAGCCTTCAGCTATGGGCGCTGCCGCCGCCACCCACCCGCTCGCTGAGAAGCCCCCAGCATCCCCTCCACAGGCGGGAGGAGCGCGAGCCAAAAGGAGAGCTCAGCGCCCTCCCGCCCATGGAGGGGACGCTGTGAGCTCCCCAGCGGCTGCAGCGAGCAAGCGGCGGCAGCGCCCGCAGCTGAAGCCTTTAGCTATGGGCGCTGCTGCCGCTGCGCACTCGCTGCAGCCGCCACCGCCGCTGAGGAGCTCAAAGCGTCCCCTCCACAGGCGGGAGGGCGCCGAGGTCCCCCCTTGGCCCGCACTCCTCCTGCCAATGGAGGGGACGCAGGGGCATCCGCGGTGTGTGTGTGTGTGTCATGACGCATGCGCCCGGGGGGGCGCCAGAAGGTGTTTTGCTTAGGGCGCAAAAAGCCCTAGCACTGCGCCTGTCCAGACATGTCCAGACATGCACAGACATGGGACATGGCTGCCAGCAGGAGCTGCATTCCAAATCCGGGGGATTTACGGGATATAAATCCATTCGGGATAACAGCGGGAAACGGTAACAAAATACGAGGGTTAACCCGCGAAAAATGGGAGACTTGGCAGCTATGGGAGGGAGTGTGAGAAGAGACTTTGGGTGCTGCCCTGGAGCTGCTATGAGAGAGACAGACAGACAGACAGACACAAGTCCTTTTTGAAATATGGCAGCCCTAGCAATCTTAAACTCAGTTCTCCACATTTCAGCAGCAATTTGTTATTTTCCAAAAAAGAAAGAAAAGAATGAAAATTCTTCAGCATTTTAGTGCACATTTCTCCTATTAAAGCCTTTTTAAAAATACTTTAATTTTTCTAAACATCAAAGACAGACAATGCACATGAAAAGAAAAATGGGCATCGTACTTTTGACTTCATCATTGAAAGCTTCTTGTGTTTTATTTATATTATGTAGAATCATAGAATCATAGAGTTGGATGAGACCACAAGGACCATCCAGTCCAACCCCCTGCCAATCAAGAAACACCATCAAAGCGTTCTTGACATATGGCTGTCAAGCCTCTTAAAGACCTCCAAAGAAGGAGACTCCACCACACTCCTTGGTAGCAAATTCCACTGCCGAACAGCTCTTACTGTCAGGAAGTTCTTCCTAATGTTTAGGTGGAATCTTCTTTCTTGAAGTTTGAATCCATTACTCCGTGTCCGCTTCTCTGGAGCAGCAGAAAACAATCTTTCTCCCTCCTCCATATGACATCCTTTGTTGTTAAAGTCTGTTTATCTAATACACATCTTTTTGTATGTGGTTTTGACTAATGCATGAATCATGCAAGTAATTTATCCTAATATAATGCATTTTCCATATTTTTTCACTAAGTTCATTTTAGGCACTTCCCCACCCCCCACCCCGCCTCCAACGTATGTATTTTTGTAAGCATTTATTTGGAGAAACGTGTTGCAAAATTCAAGTAAGTGTGACTTTTGAAGGATGGCTGTGTTTCAGTTCTCATGTTGTTTTGTAAAGTGCAAATTTGGTAAATTGAATGCAAACTGAAACAAATTTCACCCCCATCACTAGGTTAGTTTCAACTAACTTTTCTCATTGGGTTTCTCTAAGCATGACTAAATCTGGATCCAACCCATAAGGAGGAGAGGTGAGCAAGGTGATAATCACGATTCTTTGGTGGATGGCAGACTAAGTTTTGGTGTTCCGTGTTGACAGTGCCACAGGCAGGGAAGGAAAGCCACCCCTGAAAAGGGCTGCAGACATTTACTCCAATCTAATGCTCACCTTTTTTGGCCAAATTACATTGTGCAAAGTAAGGTGTGCATTAGATCCGATGGACCATTTACATTCGCCAGCAAATATTTTTGGTTTCAAGGTTCTGAACCAAGGTCTGTGTGAGATTCGATGGCGCATTCAACTCGAGTGAATACAGTAGGTCTAGAACAGGGGTGTCCACCTCCCAAGAGACTCTGATCTACTCACAGTTAAAAACTGGGAGTGATCTAACCCCCTTTTGGGGGGTTCAGGTCAAAGCTGTTATGTTTTTTTAAGGAAGGGAAGCCCTGTTTGGGGGGGGTTTAGGTCAAACTTGTTGAGCTTCTTTTAGGAGGGAGGGAGGCCCATTTTGGTTTAGGGCTTCAGGTAATAGTTCAGCTTTTTTTAGGGAGGAGGAAAATTTTGGGTGAGCTTTTTTTAGGGGTGCCAGTGATCTAGCAGTCAGGGCCGGCTCTACGCAGCAAGCCCGCCCGCCCGCCGCGCAGCAGCGCCCTCGGCGACTGCGCTGCGCGCTGAGCCCGCCCGCCCGTCATGCTGGAAAACAAGGCGGCAGGGGGCGGCGGAGGGATCCGTCGCATCATGGTGCCAGGGCGCCAAAGGTGCTTAAGACGGCCCTGCTAGCAGTGATCTACCACAGACACCCAGTGATCTACTGGTAGATCACAATCTACCTGTTGGACGTGCCTGGTCTAGAAGACCCAGCTGGCAGCTTTGCATTGCTGGTCCCCCACTGCGAAACAAACAAACAAATCCATCCACCCACAAAGACAATGCGAGTGCCCATCTTTGAAAAGGCATGCTTCTCTCTGGACTAGAGCACGCCCTCTAGTCCTTATTTGCAATCATTTTGCTGAGCAGTTTTCTGGTGGAGAAAGACTAGCACCATGGCAGGGGGCAACCAAGACGACCTACAGTCTGTCCCTTGCATCCACAACCTGCAAACCAATTAAAACCAGCCTGTAATTCTGAATGGATTTGACAGTAAACGCACATTAAAAAATAAAAATGAATCTGAAGAAGCAGGCAGCTAAGAACTTTGGGATTTCTGGATACATTTTTCTGTGCCATCTCCTGCACTCCAGTGCCCATGCTAATTTCTCTGAAGGAGCCCGTTTAGCATGTTGCAAAGGAAGAAATGAGGTCAAAATGGCATGAGGGAAAACAGATGCTGTCACTCTTTGCCGTCTAACCTCACTGCCCCTTTCTGTCACCACAGCCACTCACCCTGTCATCAAGCCTATAATCTGTGCATCAGATTTTGCTACAGCCTAGCTCACTCGACTTGCATATTTTTAAGGACATTTCTTCAATCTCACCTTCTCCAACTTCCGACATTTTGTATTGATTTATGGCATTGCAGTTAGCTGGGGGAGAAAAATCCCAGGCCTCCTTTTTCCTCCATAGCTTCTTTGCTGCTTAAGATGCAGCCCCATCTTCTATGAGTAGCGACTTAACTGCTGCACTGCATTTCAACAACGACTATGAGAGTTGTTGGGAGTTTGAAAGTACGGTAAACAGATGGTTTTGTCTGCCCATTTAAAACAGCATCATGCCACTTTAAACAGTCATTACTTCCGCCAGAGAATCCATGACTGCATTTGAGAGAGTTATGCGTGATGTGTTAGGGTTGATTGGCTTTGCTTTCAAACTTTTCAAACTCATTTTGATGCATCATCAGCTCCATTCAGTCTTATCAGCTTGGCAGTCTTTTATCAGGCTTAAGTTTCTGTACCCATAGCATACTCCCTGCCTATGATCCCCTATGATAAGAAGTGCATTGCAGTGCCGTAGAGGAAACTCTCTCTGGGAACTTAAAAGGCCAGGGCCATGGGCCCATGGACACATATTTGCATAAAATTTGCAAATGCTGATTTACAGGTTGAGACATCCAACGTTACATAAAGTGAGTCAACCAATTTATCTGTCCAAACACCCCAGAAAATTATTCAATTAATTTGCTCCCCACATCAGTTCACACCAAAACAGGTTGTTTGTTTTGAAAATATTGGTTCCAGATCAATTCAGTTCCTTCAGTCCCCCCTGCGTGTTACCCCCAAACCATATCTGAAGTCAACTTAAATTTAATAGCCCAATTTAATAGTCTACTCAGGAACCAAGATTGCCCTTTAATTCAATTTCCCCCAAACTTATTCCCTACCTGGGACACTCAAAAAACATTTTCGGAGCCTATGTCCTCACAATGCCAACTATGCACAATTCATGCACATCTTAAGGTTTGCAGGAACCACAGGCTGGAGGAAATAAAAACAAATATGGGGAGGGAGGGAAGGAGGGAGGGGCAGACCTCAGAAAGGCCCAGGGAGGACTGAGCATGCTCGGTGGGTATGGCATTCTGAGTACCTTTTAAGAGAAGAGGCACGGCTAGATGCCTAGGAAAAGGAACACTTCACACTGCAGCATATGAGGGATGTGCACCAGTTACACTGAATAAGTGTACAATCTGTGTGCTCAGATAGTTGAGCTGTACACTCATAGCTCTTCTCAGGTAATGTTCAACAACTGTACAGCCTGCGTACACAAGAGCTGAGCTGTACAAATCAGCAAGTGTACACTCATTCACAGAAACACTTTTACACTTTGCACCCTCATTCGGTGTGAGCAAGCCTGTTCTTGTAAGCTCCACTCATTTTTCCCTCTTGTTCTCACGGAGGGTGCATAGATCACCTTGTGCACCCGGCACGATTTCAAGAACAGCTGCTGAAGAGCAATACCCATTAATCGTCTACAGAACCTTGTCAAAGGGGACCCCATTTGTGAAAGTGAGCAACCAGAGAGCTCAGGCATGAGCAACAGGGACATCTGGTGGCTGTGGAGAACCAAAAGTGCAGCTGGAGTGCACTCTATGCAGAGTAAATGGGATGTGTACACAGGGAGCGGCAGCTTGCTCAGTGACCAGGGAGGGGACTGATGGTGGACTTAGTCAGTTATTGAAAGTGCAAGGACTGTGATGCTTAGTCACCTCATTGATCATTGCTGGGAAACTTCAGAAGTGGAAGAAAAAGCTCCAAAGTTTTTATGCCATGTCATGAAAATGTTCAAAAGTGGATTCAAAATCCAGTTCATAAACAGCAAGTTACAGTCATGTATATTCATATTTTATGTGACTGACTCATGAACTTTTCAGTATAATGGTTTTCTTACCAATTGGTTATCTGGAGTGTTTGGGGAGGGGTGGTACCTCAGGGGGAGGACCCTCACATCATGCTTCTTCTGGGGTAGTATGTCCATCTTTGGTCCCCATCCTGCACTCAGCTCTCACCTGTGTCTCCTAGAATCTGTCAGCATGTGACAGTGGACACACCCTGGGAAATGGCTCTGATTTGCTGGCTAAGGGTAGCTGATGGGTCTCAAACCGCAGTGAGTTAAGGCTCCCCCTGCATGCGAAGACAGGCTCCAGCGGATTGAGCAGACAAGACCAATACAGTCGTACCTTGGATCCCAAACGCCTTGGTACTCAGATGTTTTGGCTCCCGAATGCCACAAACCCGGAAGTGAGAGTTCTGGTTTGTGAACATTCTATGGAACCTGAACGTCCTCTGGGGCTTCCAATTGGCTGCAGGAGCTTCCTGCAGCCAATTAGAAGCCACACTTTGGTTTCTGGACATTTTGGAAGTCGACAGACTTGTGGAACAGATTCCGTTAAACTTCTGAAGTACAACTGTAATAGGTCCAACAGGCTGGTGGGGTTCATCTACCCGGGAAGGGAGCCCATCTAGGAGAAGGAAAACTCTGATTGTAAAGCTCCACTGCCTTGCAGGATATCTTTGGGAGAAGAAAAGGTTCAGGAGTAAACCCTACACAAATCCAGAGTGGAATCCCCAATATGATTAGATGGTGCCTTGTACGCCTCTTTCTAGCAACCACTGCAGCAAAGTTGGTGCCAAATGTCTTGCTCTGCTTTCCTTTGGACCACATTAGCAAGGCCAAGAGGGGAGTCTTGTCCTCTGGGCAGCTCAGCACCTTCAGACACAAGGCCCACACTTGCGCCCCAGGGAGGTTACAAACTGCTAATGTAGCAGTTTGACTTCACCCCAGAGGCACACACACTCCATTGTCTCTTGAGAAAGATGGGTGTCAACAATTGGTCCTCTACAGCACGAGGTGTCCTAGGGCTCCCTGAATGAAACATCACAGAGCAGCCTGTGCTGAAGAGCCATAGGGTTCACTATGCGGATCTGTTGTCTTTGGGGAAAACTGCAATTCAACCTTCCCGACCATGACACAGGAGTCTCCTTTTCAAAACCAAGACGCAAATGCCAAGTGGCCATGAAACTAGAGGTGCTGGCTCAGTCAGGTGCCAGGCATCAAAATGAGCAAAATGAATACTTTTTAAATTATTATCTAATTTGGCATGTTTATTTTACTTGCATTTCAGAAGCAAGCTAAGAACTTTGAAAGAGAAGGAAAGAACTGTATACTGGGATAACAACATAAATTTCATCACATTTTTCTGTCTTTTTGAAGAGAGAGCACCATAAATAACATCATTCTCCAAATTGCTTGCAGAATACCCTCACTCTGCTAGAACTGGAGAATGGCCAGGACTGGATTTTTCCTCTCAACTTCATCAATGCAAAATCCAAATAGATCTCCATCTCTCCATTCATGATGCCATCCTCTTCTCATTCAAACCCTTGAATAGAGGGCATTTCCATTATAGCATCTGTCCCATTTTACATTTCCATCATTCAATCCTGTCAGCTCTTCATCAACCTGGTCTGAGATCTCTAGATATTCTCCACCTCCATTTTCCATTTCATCTCTCTCTGATTCATTATACATTGATCTGATCTATTTTAATTGTTCACCCAGCAACTGCTGAACAATCCCAATGGTCACTGGAGAATTCAAGGGTATCTTTGCCATAGTGGATCTTTTTAATGCTTTAGAAATTATTCATAACACAAGTTGGATCTACACTGACCTGTTTAACGTTATTTCCCCCCATTAGAACAATATTTGGACGCGGGTGGCACTGTGGGTTAAACCACAGAGCCTAGGGCTTGCCGATCAGAAGGTTGGAAGTTTGAATCCCTGCGATGGGGTGAGCTCCCGTTGCTTGGTCCCAGCTCCTGCCAACCTAGAAGTTCGAAAGCATGTCAAAGTGCAAGTAGATAAATAGGTACCGCTACAGCGGGAAGGTAAACGGCTTTTCCGTGCGCTGCTCTGGTTCGCCAGAAGTGGCTTTGTCATACTGGCCACATGACCTGGAAGCTGTACGCCGGCTCCCTTGGCCAATAACGAGAGATGAGCGCCGCAACCCCAGTCGGTCACGATTGGAGCTAATTGTCAGGGGTCCCTTTACCTTTTTAGAACGATATTACATATGTCATTCTAAAATGTCACAGGGTATATTTAATTAAAACATTTTTTACCTTGATTTTTTGTCAAATGTAAGTAATACCTCGTCACATCATTTTCCAAAATTATGTTTCTTTCCGTGTTGCTGGTTGCTCTGCTCTGCCCTCTGGTGTCACATTTTAACACCACTCCTCAAATTCCATTGAAGGGGGGTCAGAGTTTGAATGCAGTAAAAAAAAAAAGGTAAAACGCTACATAGGGAAAGGTCCGTAGCAAAAGGAAGAACAAGGAAACAGTGGGGTCACTTAGAGGAGAAGATGGTGAAATGCGAACAGGGGACAGAAAAAGGGCAGAACTCCTCAATGCCTTCTTTGCCTCTTTGTCTTCTCCCAAAAAGAAAACAATGCCCAACCTGAAGAATATGGAGTAGATGATTCAGCAGGGGAAACACAAGAATACTTGGGTAGAACAAGAATACTTGGCTAGTTTAGATGTATTCAAGTCTCCAGGGCCAGATGAACTACATCCAAGAGTAGTAAAAGAACTGGCAGAGGTGATTTCAGAACCACTGGCAGTAATCTTTGAGAATTCCTGGAGAACAGGTGAAGTTCCAGAAAATTGAACAAGGGCAAATGTTGTCCCCATTTTCAAAAAGGGGGAAAGAGAGGACCCAAACAATTACCGCCCAGTCAGCCTGACATCAATATCAGGAAAGATTCTAGAGCAGATCATTAAGAAAACGGTCTGTGAGCACCTAGAAAGGAATGCTGTGATCACTAAAAGTCAGCTTAGGTTTCTGAAAAATAGGTCATGTCAAACTAATCTGATCTCATTTTTTGACAGAGTCACAAGCCTGGTAGATGAAGGGAACGCTGTGGATGTGGCATATCTTGATTTCAGCAAGGCCTTTGACAAGGTGCCCCATGATATTCTTGTAAAGAAGCTGGTAAAATGTGGGCTAGACAATGCTACCATTCAGTGGATTTGTAGCTGGCTGGCTGACCGAACCCAAAGGGTGCTCATCAATGGCTCCTCCTCATCCTGGAGAGAAGTGACTAGTGGGGTGCCACAGGGTTCTGTCTTGGGCCCAGTCTTATTCAACATCTTTATAAACGACTTGGATGATGGGCTTGAAGGCATCCTGATCAAGTTTGCAGATGACACCAAATTGGGAGGGGTGGCTAATACCCCAGAGGACAGGATCACACTTCAAAATGACCTGAACAGATTAGACAACTGGGCCAAAGCAAACAAGATGAAATTTAACAAGGAGAAATGTAAAGTACTGCACTTGGGCAAAAAATAAAATAAAAAATGAAAGGCACAAATATAGGATGGGTGACACCTGGCTTGAGAGCAGTACATGTGAAAAGGATCTAGGAGTCTTGGTAGACCACAAACTTGACATGAGTCAACAGTGTGATGCAGCAGCTAATAAAGCCAATGCAATTCTGGGCTGCATCAATAGAAGTATAGCATCTAGATCAAGGGAAGTAAAGCACCACTGTATTCTGCTCTGGTCAGACACCTGGAGTACTGTGTCCAGTTCTGGGCACCACAGTTCAAGAAGGATACTGACAAGCTGGAATGTGTCCAGAGGAGGGCAACCAAAATGGTCAAAGGCCTGGAAACGATGCCTTATGAGGAACGGCTTAGGGAGCTGGGTATGTTTAGCCTGGAGAAGAGAAGGTTAAGGGGTGATATGATAGCCATGTTCAAATATATTAAAGGATGCCATATAGATGAGGGAGAAAGGTTGTTTTCTGCTGCTCCAGAGAAGCGGACACTGAGCAATGGATTCAAACTACAAAAAGAAGATTCCACCTAAACATTAGGAAGAACTTCCTGACAGTAAGAGCTGTTCAACAGTGGAATTTGCTGCCAAGGAGTGTGGTGGAGTCTCCTTTTTTGGAGGTCTTTAAGCGGAGGCTTGACAGCCATATGTCAAGAATGCTTTGATGGTGTTTCTGGCTTGGCAGGGGGTTGGACTGGACGGCCCTTGTGGTTTCTTCCAACACTATGATTTTAAATATGACCCTCTGCTTTTCTCCTTTAAAGCCTCATAGAGGTAGGCATAGCCAACACAGCGTCCTCCAGGAGAGAGGCCAATGAGCCCTAGAGAAAGATGAATCTGTCCCTCACCACACGTTAGAGGAACAGCCACCCCCAGGTGAAGTGCCTTCCCATAAATGAAGCCGGGATTGGCAGTGCAAGCTGCAAACCGAACCCTGGCAGAAAAAGGGAAGCAGAACCTGTGAGGCTGCCTGGTGGACAGTGAGGTGAACTTGTGCATTACGTGGCAGAGCACATGAAACAAGGAACGTAGAGGTTATTCTCCTGGCCAACTCTTCTCCTGTGTTTTGAATGAGGTGCCTGGGCTCCATCTGCTCCAGCAGAGCACTTCCCCTTTCACTGTCAGTCTAAAGCAGGCTTCCTCAACCTTGGCCCTCCAGATGTTTTGAGACTACAATTCCCATCATCCCTGACCACTGGTCCTGCTAGCTAGGGATCATGGGAGTTGTAGGCCAAAAAACATCTGGAGGGCCGAGGTTGAGGAAGCCTGGTCTAAAGGGGTGGTGCATAGGGTGGGTTCTGCAGCCACAGCAGGTGCTGTGATGCTCCAGCAGTTTGACTTCACCCCCAGAGGCGCACTTCATTGTCTCCCAAGACAGATGGATACCAACATAAACAAATGCCTCAAGCATTTTGCATATATAGTCCACACCTATGTTAATAATGTCATATAGAATCATAGAATCATAGAGTTGGAAGAGACCACAAGGGCCATCCAGTCCAACCCCCTGCCAAGCAGGAAACACCACCAAAGCATTCCTGACATATGCCTGTCAAGCCTCCGCTTAAAGACCTCCAAAGAAGGAGACTCCACCACACTCCTTGGCAGCAAATTCCACTGTCAAACAGTTCTTACTGTCAGGAAGTTCTTCCTAATGTTTAGGTGGAATCTTCTTTCTTGTAGTTTGAATCCATTGCTCCGTGTCCGCTTCTCTGGAGCAGCAGAAAACAACCTTTCTCCCTCCTCTATATGACATCCTTTTATATATTTGAACATGGCTATCATATCACCCCTTAACCTTCTCTTCTCCAGGCTAAACATAGCCTGCTAGACTTGTGGAGGAAACGCCTTGTCATGTACAACTTAGCTCAGGGAACGTGATCCAGTGGAGCCAACCTTATGACAAGGCACTCCTCCTAGGCGGCCCCATTCATCAAGAGTTGTGTAAAAATCACAAGAGGAAAAACATTGGAAGGAGATGTATTGTTTGCAGTGTGCAAACGTTCTCTAAAAAGTATGTGAATAAAACATGGCTGATCCATAGTCAATCATGCCCACAGCAGAAGTCTTCTTCAAAACAGCAGACTGTAGCTCAGAAGTTTGTTTTCCCCCCTTTTGTTTTGTGTCATTTATGAGATGCTGCGGGAATATTTGTGGCCAGAGTGAAAGGATACCATGGTGGCTTCTGCATCTTTTTGTCTTTGGCTTCAATGGTACTGGATGTGGAAGAGGATGGAGCTGCTCTGCACATCAAGGGCCACCTGGAATAGGACACACGGAGACTCCTGGGCTGGAGCATTTGAACTAAAACCTGGCAGCCTTAAGATGCTGCAACACTTTTTATATATTGCTTTTTAGAAGGAAAAGTGAAAGAGGCTGTAGCGGTAGATTCTCCTTTAGAGGGGAAGGAAAATCTCGGCCACCTTCCCGTTGGGAGTTTTGTTCTGAGGTCCTTGAGGGAAACTTTGCCTATTTTTCTGTCCTCTGGTCACGTTCTATGATTTCATTCTCATTCACAGAAACGCTAAGAATCGCTTTGTGATTGATTTTTAATACATATGAGAACTTGCTATTAAGTCCCTGGAGAGGCTGCTTCTTCGGACGCCCCTCCTCCCCCCCCAGCAGAAACGCAGTACAATACTGTATTATTATATCCCCGCGTCTCCTTCTCCTCACATCCCGAGGGAGGCCCATTCCCCGCTTCCCCTCCGCCATTGCCGATTCCCCGCTGATATTGCGCTTCTCTGAGGGAACAGCAGAGACCACGGCGGCGCCATTTTGCGAGGGGCGAAGCGGCGCCTCTTTCCCCTCCCCCACGGGAGAAGAGCGACGGGCGCGGAGGCAGCTAGGCCGGCCAATGGGGCTGAGGCGGAGGCGGGCGGGGAGGTGCGCGACGCGGAACCTATTTCGCGCGTTTCCAGTCGCGCGTCTTCCGACTTCGCTCTGCGACTTTTGTGGCGCCGGAAGCCGTGGGCGGGGCCTTCGAGGGCGGCTTCCCTCCCCCCCCCGCGACTCGGCCCCGCCCCTCCCCCTCCCTCAGCTTCTCCTTCTGCGTCCGCTCGAGGCGGGCGGGCGGGCGGACTCGCTCTCTCTCGCTCTCTCCCTCCATCCTGGTACTTGGGCGCCTCCATCCTGGTTTCTCAAGTGCCCGGACCCAAAACAGGAAGTAAGCGAGGCGCGAGGCGGGCGGGAGATGCGGCTGGGGATCAGGCCGGGCGGGCGCGGAGCGGAGGCGGCATCGGCCATGGCCCT
Source organism: Zootoca vivipara (assembly GCF_963506605.1). Taxonomy (NCBI): domain Eukaryota; kingdom Metazoa; phylum Chordata; class Lepidosauria; order Squamata; family Lacertidae; genus Zootoca; species Zootoca vivipara. The sequence goes on from NC_083285.1 coordinate 941,653, forward strand.
CCGGCGGCGGTTGGGGTGCGCGGGGAGGAAAGGGGCCTTCGCTGCGCCCGAAAAGCGGCGCCTCTGAGAGGAGGAGGTCGGGGGGGGGGGAGAAACACCCGGGACGCGCCTCTTTCCTCTCGGGGGGAGGGGAGGAGGGGTCTCCTGTGAGCCCCGCGTGGCACCCTCGTTCCCTCATTGGGCGCGGAGTCGGGGCCCCTGCGAGGCTCCCCTGGACCCGAGGGCTTTTCATTCCGCCTTTTAGCAGCGCTGAGGCCTTTGGGCATGAAGGGCGCTTTGGGCACTCGACCAATGGCAGCAACGACCGTAATGCCGGAGTCTCCTTCCCCCCATGTCCCCCCCGTGAGGCTCCGTGTCCCGGGTCTCCCCCCTCGCTCCTTGCTGTGTCAGGTCAGGGCAGCCAGGTTGGCTTGCGCTGTCCAAGGCTCCCGCCCCAGCTTCGGACAAACTCCTCAGGGGCCCAAGATGGATAGGCATCCACACACGCATGGCACTCTTACACGCCACCCCAATCTCCGCAGCGCCAGGAGATTCCAGGGTTAAGGTCCTTTACTCTGGTTTCTTTAGAAATGAGGCACATTGGAGACCACCGTGTCCTTTTGATAAATGGCTTATTTACACAATATCTACCACCTGAGCCTGCCACCCCAAAAGGCACCAGGCTGGCACCCGACTTGTATTTTAACATGGTAAATTAGAAGGGGAGTCCAGGTGGCCCACAGACCGTGCCCTCTGAGAAATGCACACATTTGACCCAGGTGTGTACTTAGAAAAGTAATGGGAAGGTTCCCACTTTGACACCTGTGTTGCACGCCACCTCCATCTCTGAGGGTTGTGAAGTTCCGGGAGGACCGGTTGTGCTTACGCAGGGTTCTTATTTGGACCTTGAGGCCAGTGAGGGGACTGTGGTGTTTATTTGATATATGGGTTACACATATATACAGCCTGAGCCTATAACAGGGGCCCGCAGCATTACGCTCTCAAAGAGTTCTTGCTTCTCCCATGGTCAGCCATTGAATCCCTGCTGCATCTGAAGATTCATGGGAATTGTTAAAATTCTAACCCTTTCCTGGTTCCAGAAATTTAGGGGAGTCTTCCCTCCCTTTCACAAACTTATAACAATAACACAAAGAAAGAGGGGGGTTGATAATACAATACATCAATATATCCTCTATCTCATTTATAAAACAAAACCCAAAACACCCACCATATAAATAATAGTAACAAATGGCATTAACTTACATTGCCCTGTGAAATGTATTTTGAGGCAGTTCACAGGGCCATGGTATAAGAGGAGGAAGAGGAGAATAAAGTGGATGGGGGAGACTGAAGAGATGCAGTGCAGCATCTATTTTATAATGCAGAAACACAGTGTGCTTATGTGTCAGGGGTGCCATAGGAGAAGAGGAGGAGTTTGGAGAAAAGGTTGTTATCCCATAAGTAGCTAATTAGTCTTTACTCCTTTCTCCTGTTGCACCCCTGCACATATGCACTGCATTTGCATATTATGTAATGTTGCACGTCTTCAAAACTCAAATTGTGTCTCCATTGTTCAGGCACCTCCTGTTCTCTACAGAACTTGGAACAGAAAAAGAATGTAGCGCTGCCAGCCCCGTCCCCAGCCCTCTTTTGCACCTCTGGAATATTGCATAATGCTGTCAGAATGTAGTGCAGCACATCCCCCCACCTCATTAACAACTTTCTCACAAGCTGCACCCCATCCTACATAAAATATGAATGCTCCAGCATTTCATTCCTCCCTCCCTCGTATTAGGCTGGTTTTCCATGCCTGTGTAATGTGTGCCCTGCCCATAACAGCAAAGTCCTGTGGCACCCTGGAGTCTGATCTACTATAGGTTCAGTTTCCAAATTGTCTTATCATTCCCTCTGAAGGACTAGGCAGTTGGGGAGTGCATCTGGACCTGCCTTTGCTAGTGGGTCTAGTCACTGTTGCACATGCTGTGGTCACATCTGGACTGTATAAAGGCTGCTTTTAAAGAGCTCTCAGACTGCAGCTAATGCTGAACACTGCTGCCAGGTTACTGGGGGGGGGTGGTCATTATTCAGAGTGCTTATTTCAGTTGTCTTCAATCTGCACTACTCGTGATCCATATCTGAAACCAGCTCAAAGTGTTCATTACTATCTTCAAAGCCCTAAATTATTTGGGCCCAGGCTTCCTTGCTTCTATATGATTCTGCTCACACATTGTTGGCCATGAGGAGGGATTCCTGTCTCTTCCTGAGCTATGTCGGTGGGTATGCTGGTGATGCACACCAGTCCTTTGCTGGTGATGCCCAGTCTTTGGAGCTCCCTCCTTTGGGAGATGGGCCATACAGGGCTTTTGTACTCGGGTCCTTCTTGCAGGCTTCCCATAAGCATGTGGTTGGCACTGATAGCGGGATGCTAGCCTAGCATTTGGTCTGATTCAGACAGGGCGCTTAGGTTTTTAATGGTATGCTATTTTGTCTGTATTTATATTTTGTAAGCTGTTGTGAGGTCCATCTGGTTGAAAAGTGACACAGACATTGTAATGTAAAATAAGTAAGTAGTGAGATCTTACATACAACACCCTGAAATCAATTGTTTCTGTTTCACTGCAACCCAAAATGCACAGCCTGTCACTGGATTTGCACCCTAGAGCAGGAGTAGTTAATATGGTGCCCTCCAAATATTGATGGACTGCAGCTTCCACCATCCCTGACCATTCATCATCCTGAGGGAAGCTGCCGGCCAACGCCTGGTGGGTGACACATTGCTCTGCATTCAACTACAGATGAATGAATAAATAACATTTCTAAAAATCTTCTCTTCTACACAGAATCTTACATGCTGTATTGTATTATTGTGGTTACACTTAGTGCTTCAGAAAGAGAAACCCTCAGCATCTTCATATGCCCCCTTCAAGGGTGAATCCCTTCAGTTCAATCCTGCTTCCTCAAAAAGTGTCTCACAAAACGTAACCACTTCCTGCAGAACTTGTAAAGTCTTCCATTAGCCCAAATGGCAAAGAACCTCATTGCATCTTGAAGACATTTACTGTGTTATTAAGCATTCATGGACTCTGCCATTTGCATGATCACCTAGACTTCATTATTAGCTCATTGCATTTCGTTTTATCTTATAGCAAAATAGAACTTAACAGAAGCAAGCATTGATGCAGTTCTGATAGGCTGTTGAAGAGGGAAGGAAGGAAGGAAGGAAGGAAAAGTGCAATGAGGATGCTGACAATTAACTTTGGAAAGGACCTTTTACTGAATAGGACTAACATGGATAAACATAGAAAATTATTAGTGAATAAGGCTATCAATGATGGTGATGGCTGCATAGTTAGGCAGTTGAATACCTAAGGCAGGGGATCATGAGTTGTTGATCTTAAATGCCTTAGCTATGGGGAAGGGCACCACTGAATAAACTGCTCTCTTAAGGGCTGGAGGGAACCTCTGTTTTAATTCTTTATTCATTTCAGAAAAATAAAGGATCATGATGTCGAGGGGACCTCATTATTCAAACTAGTATTCTGTCTCCTCTAGTGCACTATGTTTATACATGTGTTACCCACAACCATCCTCTTGCCACCCTATAACTGCCCAAATACGCCTGTGCATTCAAAACCTTTGTTACTACTTTATCATTGTAATCTCTCGTGCCTGTTAGCCATATTTTAATGGAATTCATTCCCCCTATAAAAGGGTTCTATTATGAAACTTATCCTCCATTTTTTATATTGCTTTGCACGTGGGATTTTTAAAAGTCAAATTCAGTGAAAAATGCACTCCTGTAAAAGTGAGCATTGTGATTCTAAAAATACTATGAATGGGGGAAAAATAAAGTTTTCAGAGAGTTTTTGTTTATGCTGTCTTAAAATTCTGGATACTTTTGCATGTTTTGGCAAAAGCCCTGACAGTAAATAAATAAAAATATGATTACAGTAGTCACAAGCCAAAATATTTCTGCTACAGAAGCAAGAGAGCTCTGTACAAGTTTAGTGAGCTCCACAACCTGCAATATTGCAGAGAATTCCAGATCAGAGCCTCTGTTCATGCAGGGAGAAACACTTAAAATCTTGAACTCATCTGCTTCCAGCATGGTGGAATCCTGGCTCTGTAGACAGCTGCTGAGTCAGCCCTGGATGGCATTTTGTGAAACATGAATGGCACCCATTATACAACCTGTGACAGAATAGCTACTCAAAAAGAACCGTAAATAGTAGGTGCAGAGGATAGATGCTGCAGCAGTTAAAACAAGGCACCCGAGTAATCTGAAGATTAACTGAATATTTCTACTGAAGTGGGTCAGTATGGTTTCAGGATATGAACTGAAGACACGATGCAGCTACTTGCACATACCTAAGTCTGATCAGTGTGCAGTGTGACCTGCCAGTTGTTTCACTTTTCCAGGGGAAGCAGCGGAAACAGGTGATTTAGTGAATATCTGCTAGGCCATGGGGGTTGGGGAATACATTCAGTTGGGGAGTTTCACGTGTTGAGTGGGGCGAGGGCCAAGGGCATGACATAGATAAGGTTGAACATTTTAAATCACACTGGCTAAATTTACTTAATTTTGACTATACCATTTCAAAACAACACTGAGGAAACATTTTAATTTTTAATCAGATTTATAAAATATTACAGCTGAAGCTTTTTTAAAAAAAAATCTATTCAACAGAGTTTGCACATCATTGTAAAAACCTCTAAGTGGTTTACGTAAAATGTAAGATACACGTTAAAATTATTTATAAAACATAAAGTTACAAACAGAATCAGCTAAAATATATGTCATAAAATAAGATGAAATATTAAAATGCATGTCAGTTTTACATATCTGGTAGGCTTGCCTAGTTGTTGTTTTTAAGCAGACACTGAAAACAGTGCAGCAAAGGCACCTTCCGAATGTCAGTGGGCAGGGAGTTCCAATGTTTAGGTGCTTCCCTGCTGAAATATTGATTCCTTTGCAAGTAGGGAGCAAACATAAGAGCCACTTATGCAAGTTCCATTTTCAGAGATAAGGCAGTGAATGGGCACAATGTGGGGGAAGGTGATCCTTCATTGAAAGTGGACCCAAGCTTTTAGATGTCAGAGGAAATAACTATCAGACTTGTAGAAGACACCTGAAGGCAGCCCTGCATAGGGAAGTATTTAATGTTGGATGTTTTAATTTGTTGGAAGCTGCCCTCAAAATTTGCAGCCAATTGAGCACTGCTGGTCCTCACATGCTACAGTGGTCCCCACTTCACCACGGGAGTCCGCAATCTCCAAATCTGCTGAAATAGCTCCACTGACTGGCAACTAGAGCCTATAAATGCAGACTTCAAAATGCTCCTTCACCGTCCACATTGAGGCAAGGCAAGCACAATTATGTGCACTAACTAGTGTTCAATCACCTTCCAAATGAGACGTGTGGTCAGGTGTATTCGCAATATCAAAGTACAGTGATGCCTCGCAAGACGAATGCCTCGTACAACAGAAAACTCCCAAGACGAAAGCGTTTTGCAATTTTTTTGGGTGACTCGCAATACAAATTTTTGTATGGCTGTGCTGCACAAGACGATTTTTTTGCATTTTTTTGTTTGTTTGTTTGTTTTAAATCCTATGGGAAACCACGCTTCGCAAGATGAAATTTTCGCAAGACGAAACAACTCGTGGAACGACTTAATTTCGTCTTGCGAGGCATCACTGTATCCTCTATTCAGCAGCTCTTGGTTCCTGGGAGAAAAGTAAGTGTGACTTGGGGTGGGGCTCCTAAAGGAGTTTTGAGAACACAGCTACCCTGCTTTCTATTCTGTATGATATGTTTTTTATGATTCATGAAAGTGCTATTCAGCATTCCAGGTTTAAGCACTACTGCTCACCTGGTTGCCCATGGCAAATAAGAGACTCCACCTAATCAGACTGTGCGGGGGGGGGGCTTTTTTAGGCCAGAAATGTGCCCCTTTGTGCTTTGTCCTGAGTTTTTTTCTCTCTGGTGCCTCATTTCATTTGATTTCCTTCCTCTTTTGTGTGGTTAAGACCTTTAGAGATTTGGGCTACAATCCTAACCCCACTTACCTGGGAATACTTCTACACCAGGCACGTCCAACAGGTAGATTGTGATCTACCGGTAGATCACTGGATGTCTGTGGTAGATCACTGGTAGATCACTGGCTCCCCCAAACTTTAGCTCCCCTAAAAAAAAGCTCAACAACTTTGACCTGAAACCCCCCCCCCAAAACAGGGCTTTCCTCCTCCCTTAAAAGTTCAACAACCTTGACCTGAACCCCCCAAAAGGGGGTAGGTCACTGCCAGTTTTTAACTCTGTGAGTAGATCGCAGTCTCTTGGGAGTTGGCCACCCCTGTTCTACACAGACATAGTTAGGTCTACATTGAGAGTGAGCATGGTGTCTCTCTGTGCCATACCAAGACATGATGAGTGTTTCCCGCTATGAGTTCCATGTGCCCAATGCTGAGATCCACCACAATGGTAGTAGTTGTGGCTCTCTTAGCCAGGTCTCTGCCTTTGCTATAATGTGGTGGTTCTACCTGGCAAACATGTTTTCTGTACCCAGAATTTAAGCAGCACATGAGATCATGTTGATTCTGGGATAATAGACAGCTTACACTCGAAACAGGTGTGGTCATTTAAACATTACTAATCTGTGATCTCTTCTCATTCAGATTTGAGTATGAGCACAGTTGAAGAAGAATCTGACACAGTGACAGTAGAAACCGTGAATTCTGTGACTTTGACCCAAGACACTGAAGGAAACCTTATTCTTCACTGCCCTCAGGATGGTATAGACAACTGTTATTTGACTGTATGCTTTCTCCATATTATTTCAAATTATAGTTAACCAACAAACAAAGTAGGATGGGATCTGTTTAATATTATTTCCTTTGGATATTTGTGTGCTGCCGTTTAGGTAGAGCAGATTTTCCTGTGGGATTTTGGCTCTGGAACAGTGGTTTTCAAACTGTGCTGAGGATCTTTAGGGTTCCCTGGAAGCTTTTCAGCAGCTTCTAGATGCAAAGATCAGCCATGGTTCCCTTTAGGAAGCTGCCTTATACCAGGTCAGACTGTTTCTTCGTCTTAGTTGCAGGTAGGTAGCCATGTTGGTCTGACACAGTCAAAACAAAATAAAAAAATCTTTCCAGTAGCACCTTAGAGACTAAGTTTGTCATAGGTATGAGCTTTCGTGTGCATGCACACTTCTTCAGATACAATGAAACAGAAGTCTCCAGACCCTTATGTATAGTCAGAGGGTGGGGAGGGGTATTATTCAGAAGGATGGTGGGAATGGGTGATTGGCTGATAGGAGTGGTAAACCTGTTGACTGTTAACGACTACAATTGGTCTTGCAGGGAAAAGCAAGGGCTGAGGTACCTGGTCTGAATAGGGACACTGGATTCTTATCTCATCATACATGATAAAGCTTTCTTTAGTACCTCAGCCCTTGCTTTTCCCTGCAAGACCAATTACAGTCGTTAACAGTCATCTACAGGTTCACCACTCCTTTCAGCCAATCACCCATTCCCACCAGCCTTCTGAGTAATACCCCCACCCCCACCCTCTGACTATACATAAGGGTCTGGTGACTTCTGTTTCAGTGTATCTGAAGAAGTGTGCATGCACACGAAAGCTCATACCTATGACAAACTTAGTTGGTCTCTAAGGTGCTACTGGAAGGATTTTTTAAAATTTTGTTTCTTCGTCTATCCAGGTTTTGGCTTCTCTGACTGACAGTGACTCCAGAGTCTGTGAGCAGAGATCTTTTCCATCACCTGATCCTTTAAAGCTGTAGATGTCAGGGATTCACACTTGGACCATCTGTGCTCCACTGAGATGCTATCCATCCTTCAGAGACAGCTTGCCCTCTGCTAAGAAAGCGCCCTTGCAATGTACAGCTTCTGGTTTTTGTATGTTGTGTTCTCAGTAGGAGCAATGGCAAGACGCTACATGCCTGGCACATGACCCCCTCAAACTGGGGATTTATGCCAGAATGGATTTCTTAGCTAAGAAGTTAGCATACAAAGGGTTTCATGAATGAAGTATTGTAGACCAGTATTGTGGAAATCACCCAAATGTATATAGATTTTGACACAAGCTTTTCAGTCTGATAAACTCTTCTTCACTATACAGTGGTACCTTGGTTCTCAAACTTAATCCGTTCCAGAAGTCTGTCCCAAAACCAAAGCGTTCCAAAACCCAAGGCGTGCTTTCTCATAGAAAGTAATGCAAAACAGATTACTGTAATCCATTCCAGACTTTTTAAAACAACCCCTAAAACAGCAATTTAACATGAATTTTACTATCTAATGAGACCATTGATCCATAAAATGAAAGCAATAATCAATGTATTGTACTATAAAATAAATAAGACAGTATTGTAGATTATAAAAAATAAAATTAATTTCTTTCCTTGCCTGCACTGGTGATAGTCATTGTTTGGGGGGGAGGGCTTTTATCCATTTCCGCAGTTACACAATCAATCAATCAATCAATCAATCATAAAACGAAGAACAAGCCACAGTCACAAAAACGCAAAAAATAGCAAAAACAAAAGCACCAAATATAAGCTCCAAATATCACCTCAGAACACTGCAATAGGAAATGGAAGGCTTTGACTACAATGAGGGGACACAAATTAGCAGCACAACAGTGAAAACAGAAGCTCAGGAGCACATTCAGCTTCCAAAGCAAAGTTCACAAACCGGTTACAGGTAGGTAGCCGTGTTGGTCTGGGTCGAAGTAAAATAAAAAAATTCCTTCAGTAGCACCTTAAAGACCAACTAAGTTTTTATTTTGGTATGAGCTTTCGTGTGCATGCACACTTCTTCAGATACCTTCAGATACTTCTTCAGGTATCTGAAGAAGTGTGCATGCACACGAAAGCTCATATCAAAATAAAAACTTAGTTGGTCTTTAAGGTGCTACTGAAGGAATTTTTTTATTTCACAAACCGGAACACTGACTTCTGGGTTTGCAGTGTTCAGGTTCCAAGTTGTTCAGGAGCTAAGCTGTTCGAAAACTGAAGTACCAATGTATAGCATGGCCATTTCAACAAAGCTTCCGTTTGGGTTTCTTTTAAATATCAACTCATTGTTTCACTTGCCTAATTTGCATAATGTGATGTGTGGCATCCATTGGAGTTCCACAAACCAGTACATGGGGGAGTGAAGAAAAGCTGTTCCTTATTTCTTTAGAATAGCTAAGTGGTATACCCTTTTCATTCAGAGTTTAAAATTTGTAAATAATTATTTTAATGAGGTGTACAGTGTTGGTTAAAGTGATAATATTGTCCACAGGAGTGGTTCTCATTTTTTTGGGGGGGGGGGTATGGTGACTAGCCCAAATTCATTAACTGTGATGATCCATCCATTTATTGTCACATGAATTATGAATTTTGGTCTTCCGTGTTTAGCAGCCTTTGGTTTTGTGCATTTTAATTGCAGGTTTGTGCCTGTTTTAGAAACATTGTTTGAGACATCCAAGTAGACATTTACTTGATGCCTCTTAATGTGGAATTTATTGAAATATTTACAGTACTTACAAAGTTATTTACAGTTTTGTTCATAGGTATATAAGAACTCCATCTCACAGCAGGATACCTGCTTCAGAAGCTTTAAACATTTATTCAAAAAGCATAGTTACTCAAGCAATTATATATAACAAAGTATGAATATTTTTCAAGCCACAGGTTGGGAAATGCTGATATAGAAGGTACTTGCAAAAAGCATTTAAACAGTGGGAAAGTGCTCAGCAAGCTTTCCTTATGAGTTTCATTCACAGCATTTTTTTCTGTGTGTGTGTTTAGAGGCAGATGAAGTAGACTCCGAAGATAGTGTTGAACCTCCACATAAAAGGCTTTGCTTATCATCTGAAGATGACCAGAGTCTTGATGATACGACTCCATGCATTTCTGTTGTTGCCGTTCCAAGTAAGTCGTTCACTGCTAATGGAAGGCTGAAGGAATGCAATCCGGAGCCCAGTTCAGAAAAGGACTTGTAGGAATATGGGCCTTGCTTCTGCAGGTGAGGGTGGATTAGTTTCAGACAGGGCATTGAAGTGGCAACAAATGATCTTTGGTTGGACTTTTTTCTGTGACCTGCAGAAGGATATTAAATGAGTGTCTTGTAGTTTGAGGAGCAGCTGGCAAGGAGGTATGAGCGCAGTGGGAGATCATTTAGGGAGGATGGACCTCACCCTGCATGTAGGAGAGGGGGAAATGAGACCCTCTGGTCTTGGTGGGATATTAGGATCTTGCCACATAAGATTATTTTTAAAGCGGAAGCATGCTTACTCGGAAATACATCGCACAATATTCAGTGTGAGACTTGCTCACAGGATTACAGCCTTAATGTATGCCATGGGTTGCAACAGAGATGCCGGTGCTGTGCTAATTTTACATTTTGCATATTTTTAAGTTTCAGAAAGTGACCAGAGCTTTGAGGTGACTATGACAGCTACCACTGAGGTAGCTGACAATGAGGTCAACGAAGGGACTGTGACTCAGATCCAGGTACTGCTTGTTTATTTGGTTGCAGGTTTATAAGCAGCCAGCTGCTACTAAAGTGGTGTGCAATAAGATAAAATATAAAATGCTGGATGGAACAGTTGCCCTGCTCCTTTCCCCATGCACTTTTCTGGGGGGCTCTTTGATTTCAGGGGGTGAGCAGGGAAAGCCGTGCTGGGCCAGCAGAAGTCCTTGCACAGGGCTCCCATGGGTGAAACGTGAAGTGAATCCGCTCTAAGACTTCATGTTTCATCTTCTCCCTCTCTAATCAGCGTGGCCTAAAGGTTGGGGATGGTGAGAGTGGTTGTCCCAACAATATCAGGAGGGCCAAGGCATCCCAGGCAGAATGAATGTAACGCTTAAGGTTGCAGGTTTGATAAAACATAATCCGTGCGGATTTCAGTGTGAAATGATTCAGAATGTAAGTGCTTGTGAGGTGGCTGCATCATCCTTAATTCATGATTCTTAAGGACTCCATGAGAGCGAATGTCAATTTGGAGATCTCCTTTTTTATTTTACCTTCCCCAGATTCTCCAGAATGAACAACTGGATGAAATCTCTTCTCTAGGCAATGAAGAAGTGTCAGCAGTTAGTCAGGCCTGGTTTACAACCAAAGAGGATAAGGATTCATTAACAAACAAAGGTAAATTCACATTCTCCTGTTTGTCTCTGTGTCTGTTACGTTTTGATGTGACATGAATTTGAAGTGTGCATGCACACAAAAGCTTATACCCAGAACAAACTTAGTTGGTATCTAGGGTGATACTGGACAATTTTTAATTTTTAAAAAATTTATTTCAAGCACTCCTGGGTATCACAAACATTTATCATATACGGGAAAACCACAATTTTTGTAGGATTGCTTTGATACAGAATAGCCATATGCTTCGTTACAATCATTCAAGGTAAACATACTAAATTTGATTTATATTTGACTCACGTAAGCAAGTGGAATTTTATACCTTCTGTTGCATTGGTTTCGGCCTTTTTAATCCTTTGCTATCGTTTGGCAACACTGGAGGCTTCTTGTTTACAAGTACCAGTATTAGGCACAATACATTTTCTCTACATATAGGATTTATTTTTCTGAAGATGTGTGTGTATAATGTTGATAAGTGTGTGTTTGGAATCAGGACTACAGATATAATGCTATTCCACATGGCACCTGCTTGGAAAATGATGGGGAAGATTATGCTGTTTAATTTATTGCCCTGTTTAGGTCCCCCCCCCCCTTGGCTAATAATGGAAATTTGCTTCCTGATTTCTTCACTGTCTTACCTAGCTGTTCTTCCTAATGTTGAGTACTTCCAGTGATGTGCAATTTGCATGATGGTGTCTTCTCCATTTTCTAAGGTCATAAATGGAAACAGGGAATGTGGTCGAAAGAAGAAATAGACATTCTGATGAGCAACATCGAACGCTATTTAAAGGTTTGTGTTGCATTCAATTAACCTACTGGTTTCAGTAGCTGACCTGGGAAAGTGCCATTGGCAAAGGGGCCCTTCACTTGCGCAGGATCTTGATACAAGCTATTAATGTTAATGTTTTAACAGCATTCTCAAACAGCCTTTGAATAATTTCAGTCCTTTGAAAGTACATGTTAGGGAGAAATGTACTGTACAATTATTTTGAGAGACAATATTTTTAGTAGGCCTACTATGCCTCAGAATTTAAGTTTTTCAAAAAGGCTTTTTATAAAGCTTTACCATAACATTGTAATAAATTGGTGGTCATCGTCAGCCATAGGAAAAGAGGGAACATGTGGAGGGAGAATTACAAGCAGCCTCTATCCTCTAAGCAGGCTTAGTTCTCTTCCAAGCAACTTTTTTAATTCCTCTGTTGTTTCATTTTCTTATTACTTTCTGCAAATGTTGTCACAGAGATCCAAACAGCAGTCTTGTTCTATTCTAATCTGACACAATTTATAGAATGCAGCCAATTTTCTTTGTGTCACTTTATCAGTATTTGCAATCTCACCATGACAAGATGTTTTGTCTACCCGTGAACCATCATGCCTTGAGGAATGGGAAGGTGTAGCTTTCAAAAAACATTTTGGTACCCTGTAGCTCTTTGCTTTTTTACCATTTTTAATTTAGGCTTGTTTTAAAGTTTTTATGTAAACCACTTGTGAGGTTCATTTGACAAGCAGTATATAAATATCTTAAATTAATAAATGGGTGACTGTAGAGTCCTCTGTTTGTTCAAGGGGTTATTGGTTGTAATAAACCCAGTGGATCCTAAGTAGGATATTGTAACATCCCAAGCCTTGCATCCAGGGATAGTCATTGCAAACAACTTCACCTTAAGTAGGCCATGGTTAATGAGTGTAGACAAGGGTTCTCCTTGTAGACAAGGGTTTATGTTGAACCATTAACTGTGGCTTATCATGATTTGCAAACGCTTGACCGATTGTGTTCAAATTTGGACACAGCGTCCAGTACCAATACGCGAGTGCCAACATAACCTTATATTTCACACGTGCCAAACCTTTGGCAGGTAAAAACGGAATATTCTCCAAAAAAAAGCCATAGTGCCCTCCAGTGGACATCAAAGGAACATACACCTCACCTGCTGCTATTGGCGGCATGCTATCAGTGACATCACAACAGAACAATCCAGCCAATGGGCCTTTAACAGAAAACAACACCAATGTGGGGGAACCGGCCAGGTCGCAGGGGTTTGTGAGGGGGACAGGGTGGGGCCAATCACAGGGATGAGCCACAGCAACGCGTGGCCGGGACAGCTAGTTAGTTATATGAGCATCTTTGTAAATGGGCATTTAGAACCTTAAACGACCATATATATGCAACAGTTAACAAAAAACAACATGAAGCACAGGTACAGAACCTTTCTCCTGTCCGTTTGTTTATAAAACATGAAGAGAACAAGTCCAGTCACTTGCGTTCGCCTGGATCACATTATTTTTTTTAGTTCATGTCTTCCCAAATTTGATTTCAATTTATATGCATTGCAACTTGTTTTCCAAATTCTGAATAGAAACTGGGCATTTATAGTCGTATTTGATTTTTTTGAATAGCTAATGATAAAAAGTCATTTGGTCACATTTTCAGCATTCAGTTCATAGTTTTGCAGAGCTTGTTAATAAAGTATCAGTCTTTATCTACTGTAAGATGTTGGGAAACTTAAATTTGTCATCCAAATCTTGATGTGACTAGGCACGTGGAATAAAAGATGCCACTGAAATCATCTTTGAGATGTCAAAGGATGAAAGGAAAGATTTCTACAGGACCATTGCATGGGGTCTGAACAGGCCTCTCTTTGCTGTTTATAGACGAGTACTTCGCATGTATGATGATCGAAACCACGTTGGCAAGTATGAAACCTCCTAACGTTTGACCAAACGGTATGAGAAGGGTTAAGAATGGCCTGGGGGCCATTTTAAGTCCTAGCACCATGTTATGTAGGGCCAGAAGAACCAAAGTGGGGCAAAATTTTGAATGTTGAGCCATGAATCCTTGGAGGAGTACATTTCTCCAAATTAAGCATTTGCTTAATGTTCACCATTAGTAAATTGAGAGTCTCACATGATACATGAACTCTATTTGTGGCAGAGCCATGGAAATGAGTCGTACAACATTGCCATCACTGCAGCAATAAAACTGCTAGTATATTTGCAAAGCTGAGCCGGGTCCGTCGTGGTTTCAAATTGGGTGGGGGAGCATGTGTTGAGATTCCTGCATAGCAGGGGTGTTGGACTAGATGTCCATTGGGATCCCCTCCAACTCTACAAGTCCATGATTCTGTGTAGGACTTCACACCCATCTGTATGTGTGTTGGACAAACTGCACTTAGATTCTTGATCAGATACAAGGTTCTCCATAGTGGAGGGGTACATGAGCCCAAGACTGGCTCCTGGAGCCCATCATGTGTACAACCTGCATGGTAAGGACGTGTGTGGAACTCCTGGGCCTTTTGGGTTATCAGTGCTGCTTTTTATCGTATGCCCGAATAGATTAATAATTGGTAGTTTATACCTTTCACCAATAGGGACCCAGGTGGCGCTGTGGTTAAACCACTGAGCCTAGGGCTTGCTGATCAGAAGGTCGGCGGTTCGAATCCCTGTGACGGGGTGAGCTCCCGTTGCTTGGTCCCAGCTCCTGCCAACCTAGCAGTTCAAAAGCACGTCAAAATGCAAGTAGATAAATAGGTACCTCTACAGTGGGAAGGTAAACGGCGTTTCCATGTGCTGCTCTGGTTTGCCAGAAGCGGCTTTGTCATGCTGGCCACATGACCTGGAAGCTATACGCCGGCTGCCTCGGCCAATAATGCGAGATGAGCGCGCAACCCCAGAGTCGGTCACGACTGGACCTAATGGTCAGGGGTCCCTTTACCTTTACCTTTACCTTTCACCAATAGTTACATTATTTTTCTGCTCACTTCAGAAGCTGTATCTAAGCACATACGTGGATTTTCATCTTTAATCATGACACTGGGCACATGTGACTTTATGGTCTTGAATAATACATTGGCAAGATTAATGACCATTTGGTATGCCTGCTCATTATGGGTAGGGAACTCTACAGAAAGTAAGAACCTTGTCAAAGGCTATAACAATTGTTTTCTCTTCTGTGCCTTAACATCAGGTTAGTGTCGGTAACAATCCAGTACAGCATATTGCACTTTGAAATTCTACTTTATTCGGCAAGTCGCAATTATATTTGCCTGTGTGAATAATGTCACATATTGTGTGCTGTGCTGAGTCCTAATGAGGGGAATTCAAGAAATTGAAAGAAATTCTATGTATGTCTGTTAATTAAATGTGCTGTTTGTATATTTTGCAGGTACACTCCTGATGAAATTGAAAAGCTCAAGGAGTAAGTTTTATTTTGCATTAATCAGTGTTTTGTGAACAGTTTGGAAGAACCTTCAGATCTCTTTCCCCAAAGTTGTGTGCAGTTGGCAGCCAAAGGCCCATGAATTTACTCAGGCTCCTTAGGTTGCCATTTGCCAGCTTCTTTTAAGAGGAAGCTGCAGTGATAGTTTGTGGAAGGGGAACATACAGGCAAGGAATAACAGGACTGGGCATGCAAAGTGAGCATTCCCAAGTCCTATTTCCAATTGCATTAAGCTTTCAGGGCATCTCTTTTGTGTGGAGCTGCAAGTGCTTCATTGATCTCTTGCACAGCTTTTGGCACTCTCTGCAATTTCACACTACATCTCCAGTGTCTCTCTCTTTCCCCATTCCTCGTTCGTAGCAGTGGCCTAAGAACAACATAGGACATGTGAACCCTAACATCCTTTGAAATTGGTACCTTTTATCCTTGGCTGCATTACCAGATGCAGTGATCTTTATTCAAAATATAATGGGGGGGAACCCTTCAACCCTACAGATTCCAAAGCAGTAGTCAAAGGACATGACCAGCTAGTCATTTCAAAATGAAATGCAGCAATGCACTCAATTGTGAAATGCAATAATACAGAACTAAGAGTAAGATTATGTATGTTCACATGCAATAATTACAGTGATGGTTGGCTGGAAAATATGTTCAACTTCCCCTCTCCAAAAAAGGAGTTTAATGCAAGCTTTGGGTTCTAGACCTCACTGTGCAATGCAGGGATTCACATGTCCTTAAGCACTATTCTATGTCGTTCTTAGGCCACTGTGAGTGCAGCATTTCAGGGAAATCTGTTTTAGAATGGTTTGATGTCTGTATGTGTTGTCAGAGAACAGAATTTCAAAGCAGGTTAAAGATACAATATGAAGTAATCAATTATTTGATAATAACAGCCAGTTTGAGATGTAGAGGTGGTTGTTTAAATGGGATTGCTGAATAGGCCCCCTATACCCAACCATTCCTTGAGGGGTGATCTGGCTATGTTGATGTATTAATTTGATCTATAAATTTGTGCTTGTTTTAAGAATGTGATTTTATTTTTTATTTTGTGCTGTTCAACCAGCATGCTCATCAAAAACCCAGAACGGAACAAACCGTTTATTATTTTAAGTGGGTTATATTTGTATACAGTTAGCACTCCCACCCCCTGGGCTCCAATAGAAGATGGGCAGGGCTTATACTAATAAATATATACAATTGAAATGCTTTGCACACCATGCTGAATACACTTTTTCTGTTTAGGCTACGGATAAAGCATGGCAATGACTGGGCGACTATTGGAGCTGCCCTCGGAAGAAGTGCTTCTTCAGTAAAAGACCGGTGCAGACTGATGAAGGACACCTGCAATACAGGTACAAGTATTACAACAATTGGCATTACCAATGGATGCACAGTTGACTTGCAGGAAGTGTATCTCATAATCTTCAAGACTGTACATCTCAGGATTGCTTGAGAAATTTGTTCTGTCATTACAAAATAGCTAAATAATGTATTCAGACTATTTAAGGCTTTTTCTATGCCAGCAGTGAATGGCCATCAGTATGAGGGGCTGAAGGACGGGGAGAGGAAGTTGTTTATTTAATTTATATCCCGAACTTCCTCCCTAAAGAAGGGAAAGATGTTCCTGTTTCAGGGACTCTGGGCAGCAGCATCTATGCCTATCCTTCCCCAAGTCTACCAACATTCATGTGGGACTCACCCACCCATATCCCATGAGCTTCCTCTGTGATTTGAAACACCCTTGGTGGTAATGGCTCTGTCCCAAAGCTGAGGTGAATTGGCCCTAACTCAGAAACAAACCGCACATATACAGTCATACCTCGGTTTAAGTACGCTTTGGTTTGAGTACGTTCAGTTTAAGTACTCCGCGGACCGTCTGGAACAGATTTATCCACTTTCCATTACTTTCAGTGGGAAAGTTCGCTTCAGGTTAAGTATGCTTCAGGTTAAGTACCGGTACAGACTTCCGGAACCAATTGTGTACTTAAACCGAGGTACCACTGTAATTTAGGACTTTACACTTTTCAATGCACATACAGTTGTACCTCTACTTACGAATTTAATGCGTTCCAAACACACATTCGTAAGTAGAAAAAAATTGTAAGTCGAATCACATAGGAATGCATTTGGAGAAACAAATTGTAAGTCGAAGCAACCCTAACTAAAAATTTGTAAGTGGAAAAAATCCTATCTAAACCGCATCCAAGATGGCGGACGAAGCTCCGTTCGTAAGTAGAAACATTCGTAAGTAGAGTTATTCGTAAGTAGAGGTACCACTGTATATTGGTTCTTGTACTAAACTTCATCTGCCCCTTTACTGCCTATTCTTAAAATGTTGAAATAACCTTTTGTATGTTTGCAATGGTACAACAAATATACCTCCATAGAAGGTTGGCTAAATTGTAGATGTAATACAGGGAGCCTCCAGTCCATCGCCAGGCTTCTAAAAGCACATTTCTCTCGAACAGGCTATGGGAGAGGTCAGAGCAGTTTAAGAATCTGAAGGTGTAGAGGGCTTGCTGGAGGAAATTAAATAAGGAAATAAGGGCCCAAGCCAGTGTGGTGTAGTGGTTAGAGTGCAGGGCTTGGGTCTGGGAGACCCTTGTTCTGTAAAGCTCACTGGGTAACCTTGGGATAGTGACTGTCTCTCAGCTTAATGCACATCACAGGATGGTTGTGAGGATAAAATGGGGAGCGGCGTCTGCATGCCACTTTGAGCTTGGAGGATAGGCCGTATATACATCTTTTTTTTTATTTTTAAGGGAAACTGCGCTTTTCATTGCCATGTATTGTTCCCTGCTTTTTTTCCCTTTAGGGAAGTGGACAGAAGAAGAAGAAAAGAGACTGGCGGAAGTGGTACATGAATTAACCAGCACAGAGCCTGGGGACATTGTCACGCAAGGAGTGTCTTGGGCTGCTGTGGCAGAGCGAGTCGGGACGCGGTCTGAGAAGCAGTGCCGTTCCAAATGGCTCAACTACCTAAACTGGAAACAAAGTGGAGGCACCGAGTGGACTAAAGAAGACGAAATAAACCTAATCCTGAGGTTGTGCCATTTTCTTGGAAAGCACATCCACGGATGGGGCAGCAGGGCTGGGGGGGGGGGATTTAAAATAGACAAAATCAACCTCTCTGTCACTTTGATTTAATACCTTAGGCAACTCTTTCAACAATGGCCGCTGCATTCCTTGTTCCCAGATGCTTCGATCATCTTGCTATGAAAGTGTATAAAGACTGAAACCATAGACTCATAGAATTGGAAGGGGCACCAATGGTCCTCTAGTCCAGCCCCCTGCAATGCAGGAATCTCAGCAAGAGCATCCATGACAGATGGTCACCCAGTCTCTGCTTTAAATCCTCCAAGGTTTTTCTGCTTCACCACACTGGGCAGTTACACTGCAGGCAGTTGACAATGTACAGCTTTGAGAGAAGAGATAAATCATTGGATACTAAGGCAGCCAATAATTACTGAGAGGTAGCCTGCCACTGGATACTAGATGCAGGAGATCAAATCTCTCTCTCTCTCTCTCTCTCTCTCTCTCTCTCTCTCTCTCTCTCTCTCTCTCTCTCTGTGTGTGTGTGTGTGTGTGTGTGTGTGAGAGAGAGAGAGAGAGAGAAAGAGAGAGAGAGGGTGTTATTACCTTCAGACTCTGCTTGTGGATTTCCGAGACACCTGGTTTCCGAGACACTGCAGGACTGAATGCTGAAGGGGCTCTTGTTGAGTTTAAGCCATTCGTTCCCTCAGCCTTTTCAGGCTTTGGGCCTCCAGTGACACTGCCCAAAAGGAGATATGGTGGCGGCTCCTGTGATGTTGACCACAGTCCACCAGGAATCACTCTTGAGACCACGTGCCATTTGTTACTGTGCAGTCTTACTAAATCTGATTAAAGCGGGAACTACATAACATTCCATCTGCGCTGAAAGCTGTCTTGTCTAACACACACTTCTTTCCCATGTAATCCTGTCAGAATAGCAGAGCTAGAAGTATCTGATGAAAATGATATCAACTGGGATCTGCTGGCCGAAGGATGGAGCAGTGTGCGCTCACCCCAGTGGCTTCGTAGTAAATGGTGGACAATCAAAAGGCAGATTGCAAACCACAAAGAGGTTTCGTTTCCTGGTAAAGTGTTAAAGGGTTACCTTACCTGCTCGCTGTTTGTTTGCTGGGAGGGTGGAAGGGGATAAGAAATAATAGTGCTTACATAGCCCTTAAGAGTGCTCCATCTGATTTTCATATATGATCTTGTAATCCTTTCCACAGTCTTTTGAGGTAGTTCATTATTCTCCCAAATTTTCTGACTGGAAGCTACATTTATCTTAGAGTTCATTAGAAAGATGAGATTCAAACCTTTTGTAGAGGTTCTTTCTCTAGGATTGCTGCTACTGATAGATGTAGCTTTCCCGAAAGATGAGGGAGAAGACTTCATGCAGGAAACAGTAACTGCTGGAGAAGCCTGTTGAGGACTAGACAGATAGGGGCTTTGAATAACCTATGCAATTGTCCTAAGGCTGTTTTGTGCAGTTATCTCCCCAGCCATCCTAGTTTTCTAAGATAAAGTGTTAATTTTTTTTTATTAATTCCTGTGTTGACTCATTTGGTTTTTTCCATTGCCTTTCTCCAGTTTTGGTGGGCCTGACATGGGTTACAAAATGCAACTAGAAACTTTGAAAAAGCAAATGCATAAAGTGAAATCTTTATTTTAGGCTGGCTCTTGACATCTATGACTTAGATTGTAGTGTTTTGAGGTTTTTGTGTTTGTTAAACGTCTCCCTATTTAAATGAATATTGCATGTATGCATTTTCATAAATTTGTTTCCTTCTAATTCGCACATGAACACGCACGCATGCATACATACAAAGTAATTAGAATAGGGCAAATAACAAATTTAAATACATTAATAGATATTGAGGGATATCTAACTTTCAATGGGTGTACTTGTGAGTATGACAAATGTTGGATAGCGGGGTAGTGACTCTTGTCTCTCAGGTTGTCAAAAGAAGTCTGCCACTCCCCAATGCCGTAGCTTGGTGGGGGTTAGCCAGGACATTTGCCCCGGGTGACGCCTCTGGGGTGGGGGCACCTTTGAGGCTCCTAGCCTACCTGCCATTGTACTGTCTGGGCTTCAGGCGGAGTGGCTCTCTGCTCTGTGGGTGAGTGACTGAGTGAGCATGAGGAGGAGAAAGAGAAAGAAGAGAATGGAGTTGGCCCTCCCCGTTCCTAAAAGTGATTGAGCCTCCTCCTTTCCCCTTTCCCCAGTAAAGCTGAAGATGGGATCCCCTGTCTGGTTTTGCAATGCTGAGAGTCTTCTGAAGAAAGGTTCCCCATCTTATTTGTAAAACAGTTCAGGAAGAGGATGTGGGCAGACTGATAGATGTGCTTGCCTCAGACATTAGGGAGACTAGGAACTTTTTCATTTTGATTTTCCTGATGTACGAAGCTCTTTACCCAAGAGGTGTTTGGGGTTTTTTTTGGAGGGGAATAAGTTTTAATAAAGTTCACCTGAGGTTTGAACTCTTCTCATACACACAGCTTTATTCCAAATACTTCTTTCTGTCTTTTGCGTCTAGCAACATTCTGAGTGACCCTTTGTTTCCCCATTTCAGTTCTTATAAAAGGTCTGAAACAGCTTCACGAAAGCCAGAAGAACACTGCAGGGCACCAGCTTTCAGAGACAAAAACTTTACCTGGGTTGGCAAATGCTCATTCCGGTTCTGGGGTTCAGCATGTGCAGATTCGAGTAGCTCGCTTGGATGAGAATTCAGGCAATTCTCCAAGCCCCATGGCAGCTTTGCAGATTCCAGTTCAGATTACCCATGTCTGTAAGTACCTCTGATCCCTCGCTCATTCCTCCTCCCTCCGATCATTGTTGTTGTTGTTTAGTCGTTTCTGACTCTTTGTGACCCCATGGACCAGAGCATGCCAGGCACTCCTGTCTTCCACTGCCTCCTGCAGTTTGGTCAGACTCATGTTGGTAGCTTCGAGAACACTGTCCAACCATCTCATCCTCTGTCGTCCCCTTCTCCTTGTGCCCTCCATCTTTCCCAACATCAGGGTCTTTTCCAGGGAGTCTTCTCTTCTCATGAGGAGGCTAAAGTATTGGAGCCTCAGCTTCAGGATCTGTCCTTCCAGTGAGCACTCAGGGCTGATTTCCTTCAGAATGGATAGGTTTGCTCTTCTTGCAGTCCATGGGACTCTCAAGAGTCTCCTCCAGCACCATAATTCAAAAGCATCAATTTTTCGGCGATCAGCCTTCTTTATGGTCCAGCTCTCACTTCCATACATCACTACTGGGAAAACCATAGCTCAACACTTAGAGGGGCTTATTTATGTGCAAGCAAACTGTTAAGATGCCCACTAACTGCTTTGTTGTCCTGGCAGTCCAATGTAGCCTTTGTCTTTCAATGCTAAATTACATGAGTGCCTTTCAGTTAAATACACCTGGGGGGGGGGGAAGAAAATTTATTTATTTACTTATAAATAATAAAAGGGTTTGTTTCTCCCTCTTTCTCCCATAGCTTCTGCAGATTCCCCTGCTGCTTCTGTTGACTCTGAGACGATAACTCTAAATAGTGGGACACTACAGACCTTTGAGATCCTGCCAGTAAGTTCTACATATCCCACACCTACCTGGTTTGATCTTTTGTGTTTTTCAGACTAATGTTTGAGGAAATGAACATCTCAATGGTGTCCTTATGGCAACATAAAGTATTATAAAATGTGTGAGGTTCAATTAGCAGGATATTACAGCATAATATAACTGGAAGCTTTAGCATCATTCAAAATAACTTACTTTATGGTGTCATATTATCTGCATGCGCCAGGGATGGGGAGCTGAATCCAGCCAGCCAGGAAGAATCAGGAGCATTCTGGAAAGTAAGATTACCATCCCTATGACTGGACAACTTGCCAGTCTCTTATGGAGCACCTGGTGTCTTCGGGGTTATTGGGATTCTCATGGGAGAGTGTTGGATTACTCTGGAGTTTGGTCTGGTCCGGAAAGGTGGTGCTTATGTTCTCATTGCTTGGAATCATGAAACAAAAGATGATTTAAGGTTATGACTTAACATTAAGAGGTCCTAATTATGCACATCTTTCTTTTAGAAATGTAAAATGTATTAGTAGACCACTAAGATAATAATAATAGTAGTAGTAGTAGTAGTAGTAGTTTTAAAGGCCACAAACCCGAAGTCCCTGTGTAAGAAAAATGGTGCCTCCCTCTTCCTCCTCCTTTAAGAGAATGTATCTTATGCAGGAGTCTCAGCCCCAGTTGTCTTCACAAGATAAATCAATAGGAAATGGGCATCCTTCACACCTCTTATCCCTGGTCAAATTCCAGAGAGCCTGGCACATTTCAGGGACTTGCCTTTCTGTGCAGTAGATGGAACACTTCCATTTCAGAGCCAGTGTAGTCTATTGAAGAGGGTTGGACTGGAACTCGGGAGACCAGGTTGAAGTCCCTCCCTGACCATGAAGTCACTGGGTGCCCTTGGGATAGTCCCTGAACCAAGCCTATCTCACAGGATGGTTCTGAGGACAACATGGGTGACCACAGGCACTGCCTTGTTCTCCAGGCTATGGACATTCTCCTTGTTGGGAGAAAGGAAGGACATGGCAGTGAGGTGGCAGTTGTCCGACATTTCTAGGGTTATTTCAGTTATGCTTCATTTAGGAACACTCTACGTTTTGAGTCTGACTTCCTCAGAGTCAGTGTCCTTCATGAGTCACTTGCAGAGCACCCTCTGTTGATCTTCTTCCTTCTTCTCTTGAGTCTTTCCACCTGCAGCCCACGGGGACTCCTGGCACGTATTTACTCCAGACAAGCTCCACCCAAGGCTTGCCTTTGACACTGACCACCAGCCCAACAGTGACCCTCACAGCTGCCACGGCACCAGCCTCACCAGACCAGATCATCGTCCACGCTTTATCCGTAGGTGTCTCAAAGGAGGAACTGGAGCGATAAAGGGCAAGGGGGGGTGGCCTTGGATTTGCTGCTAGTCAGCTGGAGAAGCTGTGCTGCATCAAACGAAACACCAGTGCAAAACAGTTTTGACTTGAATATATTTTCTCTGGTGAGAATCCTCTGCAGTGTTAGTTGTGCTAGCTGTGGCAAGGGACAATGATTTATGGGAAGTCAAATCTTACAAGGTTCAGCTTGATGGACTGTGGGAGGGGCATTGGGCACACAGCTTGCATTCAGCAGCATCAGAGTTGTGGCCTGAACAGGCAGAGCCTCAGACCGACCCTTGGGGTGAGTTCCACAGCCTTTGGAGCAGCGATGGCCCCTCAGGTGTCCCACCCAAACCAATGCCAGTGTGCCACTCCTGAGGTGCCTGGTTGATGCCAACCCTTTGACAGACCCATCTCTCCCAAGGAAGTCAGGGCTGTGCCTTCCCCCCCCCCTTCATTATCACAATAAACGCACAGTAGTATGTGCTCATCTCTCACATTTTGTTTATTGGTGTCTGGCGTGACTTCTCACTATTTTGTAAAATATAATGATCAGGGGTGTGTGAGAGAAAAATCAATCAATATACATTGAAATAAGAAGAATGGAACGTTTGTGATAAGGCAGGGTTATAAGAGCATAACATAGAAGCCTTTGAACAGCCTGCTGGTTCCAGCCAGTCGCTCCTCTCGTCCCGCATCCTGCTCTCACAGTGGCCGCCCAAGATAAATAGATTGGAAAGGGCTTTGGTCTCATTCAGAGACCAAAAAGCTTATAATTGGGGGAGGGGAGGGAATTAGGAGTCCCAGAGCCAAAAGACTGGAGCACACTGTAAAACTCCCACAGTTAGTGCAATTTGGCTAATAGAAAAAACTTAATGTAAAGCTTCTTTGTTGAGTATTTGAACATTTCAGGAAAATAGAGAATATGTCATTTAAAGTTTTTTATGTGATTTAGTAAATAGTGAAGAATGGGTAATTTTGTGTGTAATGTTACGATGTATGTATAGAATAGATAATACAAAATAAAATGCATAGTTGGTCCCCTTTCACAATTGCTGAAGGGGCATAATGAAGTCAGTCACAACACTGTGGCCCTTAACCATTTTGTGGCTATTTCTCACAGCCAGAACACTTGCTGAACACCAGTGACAATGTCACGGTACAGTGCCATGCGCCAAGTGTCATAATCCGCACTGTTGCAGCAGAAGAGATTTCTCCCTCCGTAACCCAGGCAGAACTTGCTGTTGATTCAGACATTCAGCCAGTTAATCTGGTGGACCCTCCAACAGCTCTGGAAGCAGATGCCTTTCCAGAGAACATCCATCAACCCAAGCTGGCTGTGGATGAGCAATCTGCATATAGTGAAGACGACTCCTCCAGATTTGGTGGCAGCAGGAGTAGCAGCGAACTCATTGACAGGGTCATGGCGAGAGCCGGAGGAGAGATTTTGCACACGGATCTCAAGTGTGAAGAGGATTGTCGGTCTGACTTAGCTGGCACCTACGTTTCTGAGGTAAGGAAAGCATGAGGATTTGGTGCATGGCTGGATCTGTAGCAAGTGCAACCTCATGCAATTCATCTTCGATATTTTAACCATGTTAAACAAACCTGCTTTGTGCTGGTACACTCAGCTGAGAACTGTTGGATGCGCACTCCGGGGAAAACACCAACTTTGCAAATTGAGTTTGCATGAAAGGGCCACAAGAAACATTCAGAATTGCTTTTGGCCAATTTGTACAAGTTGCTTATGCATTTCATCCGAGGGGAGGTCATCTTAAGGTGGTGCATTCTTGGCTCCTGTGTGCCCTTTGGTGTTCCTCATTATTGCTTCACACAAAAGTGAGAGAAGAGCCAAAAGTTCAGTGATGAGAACATGTGTGAGAATGGTCATGAACACACGTGATCCTGGTTCAAGTACATATGTGTAGGGAGCAAGGAATGAAATGTCAGCATCTCTGAGCAACTTGAGAAGTGGGATAATATAACTCTAGAATATGCTTTGTTAAGCCCCTGCACCTGAGGTTAAAACATCAAGGAGGAACATGGAGGGAGATGCCTGCCCGGGGAATATTGCTGGTCGAACTGGAATTGTGGTTTACATGGACCAATGGTCCAACTTAGTATAAGGCAGCTCTTCATTGAATCCATTTCCTAACGCTTGTTGGTGGTTAAAAGAAACCAGCAATTCTCCTGGTGGCTTGTGGCTGTTAAAAACACTCAGAAGTAAACTAAATAAACCTACCCTTGAAAGCTCTCTCTTCTCACTGGGGAAATGGCATTGAAGTGGGAGAAGTAGTCTCCTGTCCTCCATTGCCACTGTCCCAATCCTCCTCTCCCCCCCCCCCCCCACCAACCCCTTTGTTTTCAGCTTCCATCTGCTTTAGTTTAGCTCTTACACCAATTTAAAAAATGCATTACAGATCATTGTTACTTAAGCCCTGGCACTTTTATTCTGGGCGAGATAGGTGATGGATGCACTGGGAGGTCTTCTTCAATCTACTTTGTAAGCAAGTCCTCAGTCATCCTTGCAAATAAATCTAATAATTGCTCTGCCACAGTTCACAACCAAGAGACAAAGCATTTTGCTGTTAAGAAACTGCCACCCTCAAAAAAAAGAAGAGAAAGAAAGACATTGCCATCCTCCACTTGCAATGGTTCATTCAATGCAAGCAATTTTGCACAGCACTTCATTTATTTGCTATTGTGGACTTTTTTAAAAAAAAAAATAGCATGTTTCTGTTCTGCAAACACTAGCTGAAAAATGCGAGTTTTCACACAGGATCTCAGTTCTCCAACGACAGAAGAACAAGTTGAGGCGTCTCCCATGGATGACACCGTCCTCCTTGTACCTTCACCCCATGGCTTTATCCAGACATCAGACGACATAGACAGTGAATCTGTTTTGCCCCTAACAACACTAACAGGTAACTCATGAGGTTGACACAGCAGCCTTTTTTTTTTTTAAAGTACAAATTTCCTGTATGTGCAGCAATGCTGTTTCTGAGTGATTCTTGTGAGAAGGCCAATGTAACTGGACCAGTTTCCCATTTTGTGAACAAGCCTGTCCAGCCCTCCGGATTACATGCTGCCCTCTCTGGCCATGTCATACAAGAGATTCTGAAATCTTCCAGGTTAGAACCAAGTGTCTGGATGGGCGCGAGTTTAACTTCTTTCAGCTATTGCTAGTTGAAATAAAATGAGGCTATCAAACCGTGGCTTTTTCCTGTGTGCTCATACAGCTGAGGAACTCTGCTTCATTCTAAAGCAGCTTTCCATCATTTCCAGGGAGGGAGAAAGGAAGGAGAGCCCAAGCCCTAAGCTTCTTCCTGCCATACTTAACTAGCTTACAAAGAGCAGTGGGATCACACCTGCTATGGCAGTTGTGCTTTGAGCAAAACATTTCTGGAAAGTCACAAGGGGACTTCCCAGAGCCCCTGTTACCGCAGTACAGGAAACCAAGGCTATATTGATGTGAATAAAGCAACAAAAAGAATTATGCTGAAACCTCGCTGCACATGCCACTGATTCAGATATCCAAACGGCCAGAGTTTGTCTACTTCTTTACTTGTGCTTTGCTGGTTGGCCACATCCATTTTGGGGCCGAAACCATGGTGGGAGGCAGGAGAGATCACAAAAATGTTCCCCGTGGGAATGAATGGAAATGGTGGACTTGTTATGCAAATGCTCAACTAATGAATGATTTCCAGGGAACATGTGTTCAGTAAGCAGGACCTGCATGTACCTTGGTTTATGAACTTAATCCGTTCTGGAAGCCTGGAACACTTTAAACCAAAGTGTTCTTAAACCAAGGCGTGCTTTCCCATAGCAGCGGGGGACTCAATTTACAAATGGAATACACGCGACAGGAAGTGAAACATGTTCTTATTCCAAGGCAAAGTTCACAAAGCAAAACACCTACTTCCAGGTTTGCAGCGTTCTTAATCCAAGTTGTTCATAAACTAAGCTGTTCTTAAACCAAGGTACCACTGTATCTCTCTTAGAATGTTTGTTTTTCACAACCATTTTTTCATTACAGATCCTATATTGCAACACCATGGAGAGAACTCCCATATCATTGGCTCCTCTTTGGATAGCCCTGGCTCTGAAGACTCCAAGGATGTTGAAGATTTAGTGAGCTGCCACTGAGCACATCCCACAGTGCTGCAAAAAATAAAAAGAACTGAGTGCTGAACCTCCTTTTCAAAAAAAAAGAAAAGAAAAGCATTTGCTGAAACAGCTACAGCCCACCTTTCTGGGCAAAGAAGAGGTTTAAAGAGGTTGTAGCCACGGCTGATTTTGCTTCTTAGGCTGTTCCTCTGAGACTGGAACCAAATTCTGGTAAGAAGGGAGTTGGATGCTCTAGGTTAATAGTGCAGTAACAAGTGAGTCTTGCAAGCAAAGATAGCAACTCTTGAGCATCAACAGGACAAAATATAGCTTCAGTGCAGGAACTACAGGAAACAAGGGGTGGCAGGAGAGTTCTATTTTTCCAGTCTTTACTGTTATTTCCAATGCATTTCATATGGAAACACTACTAGTCTGAGAATACTAGACTTTAGGAGGTGACAAAAGAATTATCTGTTGCTGGCGATGGATGAAGTAGCCCCAAAATGATCAAATGCAACAAATCCTTTCCCCAAGTATAGGAGAAAAGGACACCCGAGACTGTTTACTCCCACCCCGACCCCTGCAATAAACTTAAAAGCCCTTTCAGTGCTTATTCTGAACTCTGCTATAGAAGCCAAAACCGCAAGGGTGGGAGGTCAGTGCTGTCTGGACCACCCTGTCACACACGTTCCGTGATGGCTGCTAGGTTTTTATTCCTGCCCCCATGTGAGGGCTGTAAAAGGAGACACTAAGTGGAGCTTAAGAGTCCAACTTGGGTAGGAAACATGACTCAACACTACAAAGATATGTAGAAAAAACAATATTTATTGCTGTAAATTAGCTTCATCAGAAGTCGGTTTGTCTTTAGTCTGTGACTTTCTCTGTTCATGTGAAAAATGACAGTAGTTTACAAAACAGTTGGTTGCTTAGGGAGGCAACAGAAATAACTGTTCAATTTAATACAAACAATAACCTATTTGTCTTCTGTAACAGTAGGATGCCTTTTTATTTATACTGTAGTACAGACATTTGCAGTGCTGCAGTTTTTGTACAGTGTAATAAAAAAATGCATTTTTCCCTGCAAGGAAAAAATTTCGTGCCATTCTGAAAAACGTGTAGAGTTGGAATGTTCATTAAGTGCACTGGTAGCTGTTTATCCCTCCCCCCCAAAAAACAAAGCTGTCATGGCAGATGGCAAACGCAAGTCCCCGTTTGATGCTTGCTCAGATGAAGCCTTCATCCGGGGTAGTAATCCATTCCGAAAGCATTTCCTACAGTGTTGCCCAGAACCCACTTGATGCATCCTTAGGAATATGCCCTCGAAGAGTCATTTCCCCACTTCATGGAAGTAGAGATTGGCACATATACACAACATAATAATCGAAAACAAGATATAGTAAATTAGATTCCTAAATTTGGGCTCGAGGTCTCCTTGTCGATACCAGTAGATCTGAAGAGGGGGGGAAAACTGGTTAGGTAAGTATTTCAAGCAGGCACAACTAAAGGTTAAGACACTCCTTCACCCACAAATGCTATGGCAAAGCAAGTACCATGTACTAGGCTCATTTTAGTAAAAACAGGAAGTCTTTATTTTTCCAAAAGTATGGGAGCAGATGCTAATTTGCTTCTCCGATGGGATTTAGTTCATGATATTCAACACACAAAACTGGCCACTCTCCCCCCCCCCCAGTGTTATCAATCACTGTACAATTTATGTATCAATCCAGGGCAGCTCTTCTCATTTCCATGGGAGTTTGTAGAGAACTTTCTAATGAATTAGGCCCTTAGAAGAACCCCTCCCCATTCCAAACACCCACCCCCATATATACATGTTCATTTCCTGAAACAATTGCTTTTTCTCCCCACGGACAGGTGAAAACTTCCATTGTGGCTCAGATGCCACGCTGCTTAGCCATGCATGTACCAAACTACTGTGCCGCCTCCTTGGGCTTTGGGGTGCTACTCTCCCCTCCCCCCAGTTTGAGCAGGTCCATTTAGTCTTAGCATAGCAAGTGTCACAATACTTACAAGAATGCCAGCCGAAACACTACACAAGGAGATGCAGAAAGCAAAAAATATATTCACCGGTTTTGGAGGTAGTTGAGGAAAGACAAAAGCACTGATTAGAGTGACCTAGAGGAAAGAATGGGAGGGCACAGCCATTACTTCTCGCGCTGAATATGAAACACAGTTCTGATGCACTGCCTAGCGAGGAATTCCTATTACAGTCATACCTTGGTTTAAGTACGCTTCGGTTTGAGTACTTTCAGTTTAAGTACTCCGCGGACCGTCTGGAATGGATTATTCAGTGGGAAAGTTCGCTTCAGGTTAAGTACGCTTCAGGTTAAGTACAGACTTCTGGAACCAACTGTGTACTTAAACCGAGGTACCACTGTATATTTCCATGCAAAGCAGGAACTCATCTCGTGCCAGTTATAGTCCTTTGAAACGGACTGTGGTGGTGCTCCATTTATTTCCATGTCAATTTGCATGCCATCCTTCTCCACAAAGGCTTACAAGCAGATGACATAAAAACTTGTTGCTGCCTTCCATTGTCTACACAAACGACTCTCGTCAAGGCTTAATCATGTTGGTCATTTGGTTAAAATGGGAGGGGGGAGGATCCAGCCTCTGCCCCTGTTCCTTCAGGGGGCAATTCCTACTCCCAAGGAGGCAACAACATGAATTTTGGTTTGTGAGGCTTCTAAAACAGGGAGCTCCTTTCCGTTCATTCCTCAACGGGGGGCGGGAGAGCCTCACCAGCTCAGCAAACATTAGCTGGTGTTGCCAGACCACACACACAACAGGATTTCTCCACTTCAGACCGTGAGGCCCCAGCTGCACGCTGGATTCCTTGGAAATTCAGGATCTCTGTGCTGCATTTAGTACACTGCCTTTGCCTGACCATCTGGCTTACTTAAGGAACGCAGAAATTGGAAGCCCACCAAGTGTTGTGGCTGCAGTGCATTGTGCCACACCAAGTAACATTTTCATGCTTTGACTATTTTTAAGGGCACATACTTGAAGCAAGTAATTCCACTGGCTCAGGAAGGGAACATTCATTTGGACAGTTCATAGGTGTGTTTTTTGGTTTTGGTTTTAAAAGACTAACACTTATGTGGACATCTCTCTTGTACCAATGCTAAAACATCATTTTACATGAGTCTTAGCAAATACTGAAAGGGTGTTACAGTGATGCTTAAGTTACTAGGAGCTCTGAAATACCATATTTTCTGGTGTATAAGATGACTTTTTAACCCAGGAAGATCTTCACAAAAGTCGGAGGTCATCTTATACGCCAGGTATAACCGGACTGGAGAATCTGCGGTTGCCACATATGGTGTGGGGAGCTAAAAAACGGCCGCGGCGACCGTATGAAAGCAGCAAGGGCGGCACTGTACAAGTATGGTAAATCCACACCAGAAGCGGCGTTGTGCCCACAGAGGCCGTTTATCCGGCCACGAGCCACCTGGTAACTGAGCCGCCCACTCGGCAAGTCCCCGCGCTGCGCCGCGCTAAACCGGCGCAGCGCAGGGACTCTCCGAGTGATGCCGAAAAAGGCATCTGCGCCGAAGCGATTTCCAGCGCCCTAGAAATGGGCAGCGCAGCACCGGCAATCGCTTCTGCGTAGTCTTATATGGCAAGTACATCCCAAACTCTATATTTTAACTGGAAAAGTGGGGGGGGGTCGTATTCTACGCCCAGTCTTGTACGCCGGAACATACGATATATAACTAAAATGAGCAAGGCGTGGGAACACCACCTCTTGAGGAAAAGCCCAGGCACACGGGGTTGTTGATATTTAGGTGGAGTTGAGATGAGATCTGACAAAGTTTTATGACAGTTCATGACGCAGAGAGAAACTTCCCTCTCGAGATCTTGGGTTGAGAAGCATCACATTAGCATGTCAAGTTAAAAGGCTCCAAAACAGCAGGGCTGGGGGGAAACCGGCTAGGAGCTTCTGAAAGCCAGACAAAGACCCATTCTTCCAGCTGGGAAATCTGCTTGGAATTAAAATGTCTTTCAACTGTTTCCAGAAACTGCAGGAAGTGGGCACTTGTCCAATCTCAACAGGTACGATTATTCCACAGAACAGGGGCGGCCACGCTGAAAGCTCTGCCCTGGGATAGTGCAAAATGGGCTGCTAAGACCTTTGGGACTTGTAGGAGAAACATTCCTGTAGAAGGCAGCCTCTCAAGTCACCTGGTCCTGAGCTGCATGGGGCTTCCCATGTTGGCACCAACACCTTGAATGGGACCCGGTAGTCCTTATCCAGGAACAGCCACCACCGCCTTAGCAAGCAAAGCTGGCGAAAGACACTCCTAGCCCCTGAGGACACTTGCATCTCTAATGGCAGAGGTATCCAGGTTCAGAGAACCTGGCAACAAATTTCAGAATTGGCAGGCAGATGAGTTCATTTAGAAATAAAACCCAATGAGGACCATCCAACAAGAAACCTCTAAGCCAGGGCTATCAGGACTTGGTTGGGGGACTTGCTCCCACCTACCATCAAACTGAACAGGACTTACTTCTGCATATACATGCCTAGGATTGTGCTGCAAGTTTGCCAAACTGATTTTAATACTTACTATGAGCAGCAATGATGTGACGCTGCCAACAGCTAAATTGATTATTCTATCCTGGAAGAAAGAAGAACACAGTGTTAGCCGTAGCATTCTGAGATTTCTGTTAAAGGCTTATTCTAAAGCTGACATCTGGTGCTAATTGTGCTAGATTTGCATTCAATGCCCAGGTTTTGATCTTAAGAATTTTAAGGCATACCAGAGGTAGATGCAATAAAGATTTAAAAATAGAGTGGAAAGACTATTGTCTTCAAGTGAATTCTCCCTTCAATAAAGGCAGCTCACACCTTGTTCACACCTGTGTAAAGCAGCCATTTGTTAACAGCCTGGGCAAATCCTCACACCAAATATGTTTAGCATTGAAAACTGGCTACCTTTTTTATTTGCTTAATTCCAGAAGAACAGGCACCATTTAAATAAACTTTGAGAGCTAACTTTGCACGTCCAACTGGTTGGCAGTTGGATCCACATATTATTCTTATTGAGCATTACCTGACATTTTCAGAAGGTAAAATTAAAAAAAAAATTGATTTCTCAAAAGCAATTTATGTGCTGCTTCATCAAAATGTAGATTTACCAAGCTAAATGCTGTCCGATCACAAAAATTATAGCAGCTTTGAGCAGCACAAACCCAAAAACATTTTAAGACCCCTCGCTGAAGCAATCTGCAAAAGCTAAGCTTCACCTCCTAAAATGACAGGCCTGACTGCCTGAACTCAAAACTTCACGACTACTACAAACGACAGGCAGAAATCTTTTGCCCGGCCCCAGCCTGCCCTGGCCAAAGGGACCTTCTGTGTGGCTGGAAGACTTCGGGAAGAGAAAAGCAACCATCCTGGGTTATGAACCATTCAGGAAGAACCATCTCACCTGTCGGCCACATCGGAAATGGCTGGTGCCTTCAGCGTTCATGCAGATGCTTGTAAAATGGGTGTACACGGGAGGCCAGGATTTCTTTGCTCACACACACAATTTAACTTTTTAAAAAAGAGACTGACACTTTAAGAAGGGCAACCCAAGTAACCAACTGGGGCCTTTTAAAAACGTTTGCCCAAAGGCAAGGAATCTTTTGGAATATTCTCTTGTAAAATAGGGGAAACTGTCATGTTTGCTGTTTTCATATTTGTTCTTGGGGCAAAATATCACCAAGACCATTTGGGGGCAGCGGGGGGAGGGCATTGCATCCCCAAACCGCTCTTCCAGTTCCTGCCCTCCTCCCCAGTCAGTGACAGATCCTGAAACCAAAGTATTTTATTTGGGGCAGGGGGGTAGGCAGGGTGACAACTACAAAAAGCAAGCAAGCAAAGGTGAGGCAGAGGGGGGAGAATTAGAAATTGCTTTGAGGAAAATAAGCCAAGTAATGCAAACAGAAGCAAGCTGGCCTGCCCAGCTGTAATCGGGGCCCAGAACAGGATTAGGATCAGTTGTTGTCATAGCATTAAATGGGATCTGGCAGCCTCTGCAGGGAATTAGCAGTTAACACTCGCTGCCTGTCCAAAACTACTCCATGCAGCGTCCCAGACGGCCACCCAAAGAAAGTGGTATCATGCCTTAGCTTTTTTTGCCGCAGTGGGTACCACCAAAGGAATGGAAGTCCCCAGGAGGGGCAAGGGGGAGGGAATTCACATTGGGTAGAAGCATAGACCCAGATATCTCAAAGGTATTGTGTGACACACACAGAGAGAGAGAATAAATCTTAGAATCACAGAATTGTAGAGCTGGGAGGCCCCCAAGAGCTGCCATGCAGCTTAAAATGTTTCACTAAGGGACAGGCAACGCTGGTATCGTAAGGCACAGCGACAAGTACAAGAAAGAAGATTCCACCTAAACATTAGGAAGAACTTCCTGACAGTAAGAGCTGTTCGGCAGTGGAATTTGCTGCCAAGGAGTGTGGTGGAGTCTCCTTCTTTGGAGGTCTTTAAGCAGAGGCTTGACAGCCATATGTCAAGAATGCTTTGATGGTGTTTCCTGCTTGGCAGGGGGTTGGACTGGATGGCCCTTGTGGTCTCTTCCAACTATGATTCTATGACATCCACCCACCCTTTAAACAATGGTATCCACATTGTGTGGGGCTGCGCCACAAGGAAACTGCTTCCACGCACTACTTTGAAAATGTTCCAGGTTAGGTTTGCAACAGTTCTCTGGGAGTTCGCAGCAGAGCAGCTGATAACGTGAAAGGAGATCAGTTGGATGTGACCTAAGGCTCATCTACCCCAGTGCCTAATTCTCAAGGGTGGCCCACTAGATGCCCATAGGAAGACCAGGACAGGAGAGGCGCCACAACTGCCTCCCACACTGGCAGCCACAGAGAGCCTCGTCCTCCATCAATCTGCCCCAACTTCTCTTAAAAGTCAGAGGTTTTCCCCTCCTCTCTCCAAACGTGATCAGCAAAACTTGCTGGCCGCCACCACTCCATGATTGGAGAAAGGAAAGTCCCCACTGGCACCAGTATAGGGCAACTGGGCTGCCCTTAGCTTGGTGCCTTAAGAGGGATGCCTCAACAAATCCCGTCTGGAAAGGGAGGGGGGGCCAAAAGTCGTCTGTCAGGCGCACACAAAGGATGCAGGGTAACCAATTAAGAATGCTTAACCCCATTAGTTGGTTTATGTATTTGCATGTTCCAGAAAACCACACGATACAGCCTCTTCAGTGTGCAAGTGGGAGAACCACACATGTGACCATTTCCTTTCAATATCTCCAAAGAAACTATCCCAGGCATCCCCAAACTTTGGCCCTCCAGATGTTTTGGACTACAATTCCCATCTTCCCCGACCACTGGTCCTGTTAGCTAGGGATCATGGGAGTTGTAGGCCAAAACATCTGGAGGGCCACAGTTTGGGGATGCCTGAACTATCCTCTGTGTTCTGTACGCCCTCGGTTTCTTGCGCATAACCAATTCAGCAACTCAGATATAAAACGGTAACTAAATGGGGGGTGGGTTTGCATGCTGGATCTACCCCTCCCCCTTTCAGCTGAACATGGCAAGGCCTGAATACCTTAATGCCTGAACACGTTTACACACCTCTCTGGGGATCCCAATCTCTCTGAAACCCCAAGTGGCCTGGGGTGCACAGCCAGTCCCAGAGAGGCTTGCAGACCTGCTTAAGTGAACAGGTGCCCCCACCCTCCCTTCTGCACAAGAGGGTCCTGCAGTTCTGCCTCTTTTGCATCTGGAGAACCCAGCAAGATTTCTATCCTGCATCCCAGATGGACTCCCAACCAGACGCTGGACACACCCAGAGCCGCTCAGCTTTAGGAAGGGAATGGCATCAAGCGCCTTTGAACCACCTCCCGGCCAAGTGGTTGGGTCCAGGTGCCCCCAACACAAGTTTCCAATATGGCCATTTTGGAAAATGGAGGTCAAGGTGACCCCCCCCCCCAGGGTGGCACTGGCAAGCCGAGAGGGAAGCACCTTCCCATTGACTCAGAGCCCCTCAAGGCACACACAGCCCTTGGGTAGAGGAAGGTGCCCCAGGAGCCCAAGGTTAGAAGCCATGGATCCAGGAGTCGCAAGGCTGAACTCGGGAGGTCTTTTCTGCAGCGCTCTGAAACACGATGGTTTGCTGGCAAGCTTAGTCCAGGGAAAGGTTAAAAATACTCTGGCAAGAGGAGGCAGCTTAGCAGATCAGGAGCAGAGACTCGGGCCGGATTGCTCCCTAGGCGACACACAAACCTCAGGACCAGGGGGGAAATTAAGGAAGTTCTCTGAGGCTGCCCAAAAAGGCATTGGGGTGGGGGAAACCATGATGGTTTAAAGTGCCATGGGACTGCTTTAAATGCATAGTACAGATGAGGCCTAAATCACACACACATACACACACACACAAACCGTTCGCTTTGCCTGAGACCACTACCCACCAAATGGAAGTGGGTCAGTCCCAGGCCTTTGCAACGTCATGGTGAAGGAGTGAGAAGCAGCTAAGCATCCTAAATGTAAAGCAAAAAGCTAATTGGCCACCAGGAGCTAATTTGATGAGCTACCCCATTGTAATAATAATTTTTTAAAAAACACCTGCAAATATACAATTATACAAAATTCAACATTGCTGTTTTGTTGAGAAAAAATGCCTTGGAGGCACTGAGACAAGGAAGACCAATATTTTGACTCTGTATAAAAGCAGCTTTGTATGTTCTATTGTTGTTGCTGTTTAGTCATTCAGTCATGTCCGACTCTTTGTGACCCCATGGACCAGAGCACGCCAGGCACTCCTGTCTTGCACTGCCTCCTGCAGTTTGGTCAGACTCATGTTGGTAGCTTCGAGAACACTGTCCAACCATCTCATCCTCTGTCGTCCCCTTCTCCTTGTGCCCTCCATCTTTCCCAACATCAGGGTCTTTTCCAGGGAGTCTTCTCTTCTCATGAGGTGGCCAAAGTATTGGAGCCTCAGCTTCACGATCTGTCCTTCCAGGGAGCACTCAGGGCTGATTTCCTTCAGAATGGATAGGTTTGATCTCTTGCAGTCCATGGGACGCTCAAGAGTCTCCTCCAGCACCATAATTCAAAAGCATCAATTCTTGCATTTCCTTTTCATTGGGATGGTTTTCGTTGCTGCCTCCT
This sequence comes from Zootoca vivipara, assembly GCF_963506605.1. Taxonomy (NCBI): domain Eukaryota; kingdom Metazoa; phylum Chordata; class Lepidosauria; order Squamata; family Lacertidae; genus Zootoca; species Zootoca vivipara. The sequence goes on from NC_083285.1 coordinate 978,191, forward strand.
GTATAATGTTACGAGCCTCCATCCATAGTTCTTCTGGCACTCTGTCCACCAAATCTAAATCCTTAAACCTGTTCCTCACTTCCACTGTGTATTCATAAGGGATTTGATTTAGATTGTGTCTTAGTGGCCCAGCGGTTTTTCCTACTTTTTTCAGTTTAAGCTTGAATTTTGCTATAAGAAGCTGATGATCTGAGTCACAGCTCCAGGTCTTGTTTTTGCTGACTGTATAGAGCTTCTCCATCTTTGGCTGCAGAGAATATAATCAATCTGATTTCAATTCTTCCCATTTGGTGATATCCATGTGTAGAGTCGTCTCTTGTGTTGCTGGAAAAGAGTGTTTGTGATGACCAGCTTGTTCTCTTGACAGAACTCTATTAAGTCCCCTCAAATTCAATGGAAAAGATTTCCATATGTGATTAACTCTCACACTGACTTTCAACGGGGTTTTAAACTTGCTAAACCTTTCTACAAACCATTACTACCATATTTTTCCATGTAGAAGGCAGTATTTTTTACTTTTTAAAAATTAGTCAAAAATTGGGACTTGTCTCATACACCGAGACATACCTGCCAAGTTGCTGTCAAGAGAAATAAGGGACCGGGCCGAAATAGCAGACCGGAAGTAGCGCTGCTGCCATTTTGGAACTGGGCGGAGCATGCTCAGAAGTGACTTTTGATGCTGCTTTGCCCAGTTCCAAAATGGCCACCGCGCCAGAAGTCACACTGCAGCCATTTTGGAACTGGGCAGAGCAGCATCAAAAGTCGCTTCTGAGCATGCTCCGCCCAGTTCCAAAATGGCCACCACGCCAGAATAAACCGGGGGAAAACAAAAAAATCTGTTTTTTCAGCTAGGAACAGCTGGAAAAACGGGGATTTCCCAGGGAAAACGGGAGACTTGGCAGCTATGCACAGAGGTTGAATGCAGAGGGGTTCAGGTTTGAGGTCTGGCATGGGCAACTCTGGTTTGAGCTCTGGCCCAATTTCTTAATTTTGGGTTAAAAAAACAGGGGTTGTCTTATACATGGAAAAAATGGCATTTTTTGTAAATTTCCTTGGGAACCAAGCTATGGGATGGTTGGGCAAAAATATATTTAACAAGCAAGCAGGGCTATATGGTGCCTCTTGCTATAGAAGTTATAGCAAGGGGGGGCTACTGGGTTGTCTTTATTTGTATTATGTATTTTGTGGTTTTATATCTTGATTTTGTTCTGTGAACCACCCTGAGACCCCAGGTATAGGGTTGTATATAAATTCAAATCAATCAATCAATCAATAATATTGTATACAGCAGGTGCAATGCTGCAGCAGAAAACTGCAGTGGAAGTTTGAAGGAATACTTAAAAGTTAGGAGGCCAAGTGGCCTGTCGCTGCCCTCCTTGCTTAGCAGAAGCCGTTGCTCAGGGATGAGTCACTCTTGCCTGGTCATTGCTTGGCCCCTGAAAGTTGTTCAGTTGTCAATGCGTCACTGCAAAGCCATACAAAGAATGAGAGAAAGTGGAGTTTTCATGGCTGCAGCGCTCGCTCCCTGACAACTGAAGAACAGGGTGCCGACTACCTTACTCTCCCCAGATTCTTGCCAGCTACCAAACCAGTTCAGATGTGGGGAAGACAGGAGCTCTCCAAGGCTGGGCCCTGTGTTTCGCACAGCAGCTGAATCTCAGATTTATGTCACGAGAAGGAAGGGCCCAACTCTTGAACCAAAGACGATAAAGCAAAGTATGTGGGCAAGTCCACACCCTTCACTAAGGACATTAAGGGACAGAGAAAAATCCAAGGAGAAATAAAAAGGCTCCGAAATGTTCACAGAAGCCACACTGCAAGGCCTCTGTGAATTCCAACAGTTTTGATTTTAAGCAGAGGATGGAGGGTCTACATTCCAGGCAGTTTGACTGCATGGCCCTCGCGGTCCCTTCTGACTCTACGATGAAAAAGCAAACCTATTCCAGGACTGGGCTATGAAACAAGGACAGCTCTGCAAGTTTGAACAGAGGCCAGAATGCAAGGCTCCTTGTAATACAAAATGCAACAAAGAAGGAACAGTTTGTGCAACACATTTTAAAAACACCAGCATGGGCGTAGGCAGGAGGGGGCAGTTGCCCCCCCTAGAAGCAGGGTCACCCGGTGCCGTCTCCCTTCTCCCTGGCTGGCTGTGGGGTGGGTGGAGGGAAAGCCCCAGAGCCGCGCAAAGCGTTTGGCTGGCTTTCCCTCCGCCCGCCCCACAGCCAGCAAGGGAGAAGGGAGACGTCCCTTCTAGCCGGCTGGCTGTGGGGCGGGCGGAGGGAAAGCCAGGCAACCGCTTTGCGTGGCTCTGGGGCTTTCCCTCCACCCGCCCCGGCGATCGCGGAGGGGAAGAAGGGAGTCGGAGAAGCCCGATTTCGGGCTGATCCTGGCGCCCCCTTGCACTTGTCCTTCCAGGAGGGGGAGGAGGGGTAAAGTACTACCTAGAAAGGAACGCTGTGATCACTAAAAGTCAGCATGGGTTTCTGAAAAATAAGTCATGTCAGACTAATCTGATCTCATTTTTTGACAGAGTCACAGGCCTGGTAGATGAAGGGAACGCTGTGGATGTAGCATTATCTTGATTTCAGCAAGGCCTTTGACAAGGTGCCCCATGATATTCTTGTAAAGAAGCTGGTAAAATGTGGGCTAGACAATGCTACCATTCAGTGGATTTGTAGCTGGCTTACTGACCGAACCCAAAGGGTGATCATCAATGGCTCCTCCTCATCCTGGAGAGTAGTGACTAGTGGGGTGCCACAGGGTTCTGTCTTGGGCCCAGTCTTATTCAACATCTTTATCAATGACTTGGATGATGGGCTTGAGGGCATCCTGAGCAAGTTTGCGGATGACACCAAATTGGGAGGGGTGGCTAACACCCCAGAGGACAGAATCACACTTCAAAATGACCTTAACAGATTAGACAACTGGGCCAAAGCAAACAAGATGAAATTTAACAAGGAGAAATGTAAAGTACTACACTTGGGGGGGGGATGAAAGGCACAAAAACAGGATGGGTGACACCTGGCTTGAGAGCAGTACATGTGAAAAGGATCTAGTAGTCTTGGTAAACCACAAACTTGACATGAGTCAGCAGTGTGATGCAGCAGCTAAAAAAGCCAATGCAATTCTGGGCTGCATCAATAGGAGTATAGCATCTAAATCAAAGGTAGTAATAGTACCACTGTATTCTGCTCTGGTCAAACCTCACCTGGAGTACTGTGTCCAGTTCTGGGCACCACAGTTCAAGGAGGATACTGACAAGCTGGAACGTGTCCAGAAGAGGGCAACCAAAATGGTCAAAGGCCTGGAAACTATGCCTTATGAGGAACGGCTTAGGGAGCTGGGTATGTTTAGCCTGGAGAAGAGAAGGTTAATGGGCGATATGATAGCCATGTTCAAATATATTAAAGGGTGTCATATAGAGGAGGGAGAAAGGTTGTTTTCTGCTGCTCCAGAGAAGCGGACACGGAGCAATGGATTCAAGCTACAAGAAAGAAGATTCCACCTAAACATTAGTAAGAACTTCCTGACAGTAAGAGCTGTTCGGCAGTGGAATTTGCTACCAAGGTGTGTGGTGGAGTCTCCTTTTTTGGAGGTCTTTAAGCAGAGGCTTGACAGGCATATGTCAGGAATGCTTTGATAGTGTTTCCTGCTTGGCAGGGGGTTGGACTGGATGGCCCTTGTGGTCTCTTCCAACTCTTTGATTCTATGAGGGAGTGGAAGACAGGTTGGCAATGTCTCTTGGTTTAAAATGGTTATTCAGACTTTCTTAAGGCTGTGTGTCACAGCGCCACATCTCCCTCCCCTCCAGCCCCACATGGCCTGGCCACCGGGGGAACTGCACTTCTCCAAGGGGGCCCAACCTTTAGCCTTTGTGATGCAGCTGGAACCCAGAGTCCTCCGTCTCTCTCTGCTAGTACGGCCAGCAATCGGGGAAGATGGGAGCTCAAGGGTAGGCAGCCCTTCTTTAAGATCACCAACCTGAAAGAGGGCTTTGCATCTCCCGGGTGGAAGAAATTCTGCATGATCGCCACAGCCTCTGCAGCTCCAGAGCTGGAAAGTGGATCGCTCACAGCATTCACCAAAGACTCCCCAAATGCCCAGCATTTCAAAACAGTTTTTTAAAATACAGTGGTACCTTGGTTCCCAAACTTAATCCGTTCCAGAAGTCTGTTCCAAAACCAAAGCTTTCTAAAACCAAGGCGTGCTTTCCCATAGAAAGTAATGCAAAATGGATTAATCCCAGACTTTTAAAAACAACCCCAAAAACAGCAATTTAACATGATTTTTACTATCTAACAAGACCATTGATCCATAAAATGAAAGCAATAATCAATGTACTATACTATAAAATAAATAGGACAATACTGTTGATGATAAAAATTAAAAATAATTTTTTTCTTACGTGCACTGATGATAGTCATTGTTTGAATGCGGGGCTTTTATCCATTTCTGCAGTCACACAATCAATGAGTAGCTGAACTGCATTCCACACAGTCGTCACAAACCACAGTCACAAGTCAGTCCCACAAAACAAAGAACAAGTCATACTCAAAACAAGCCACAAAAACAAAAACGCAAAAAATTGCATAAACGAAAGCTTGAAATATCACCTCTACACTCAACAGGAAGCAAAACATGTTCAGCTTCCAAGGGAAAGTTCAAAAACCGAAACACCTACTTCTGGGTTTGCAGCCTTCTCTTTCCAAGTTGTTCATAAACTAAGCTGTTCTAAAACCAAGGTACCACTGTAGAGGAACATTGTTTGGGGAACAAAATCAACATCAAGGAGTTTAGTTTTCAATATAAGCTGCAACCATTGCGCTCTTTCTCTTTCTCTTTCTCTCTTAGCTTTCCTTTCTTTTCCTTTTGTTCTTGTGCTTGTCTGCTTTTCAGCGATTTTTAAAATTATGCTGTTATTACTACTGCTTTGTGATATTATAAATGAAACACGTTAAGAAAGTAGTGACTGATAAGCCCTCATGTTAAGCCATTTTTAGTGAACACAATAAAGGGGCAGAGGAGACCCCCTCCTCACGCCGCCAGCCAAGACCAAGTGTGGGAGGGGGAGAGAAGGCAAGGAGCAAAGCTCACCATCGCATTTCACAACCAGAAATAAATGAAGCACAAAAGCCGCATAGTCTCAGAGGTTTCCTAGAAAGCATCTCTAATCACAGCCAAAAAAGGAGGGAGGGAATGTCCTGGCCCAAGGGGCAGGTGAGTTGAGAAGCATTACACAGCATGCTTTGCAGAGCTGCAATGCATGCTGGGGACACAATTCTGGGTTCATGTGACATCAGTCGAGATGTGCCTCTGAAATCACGCATTGCAGAGTCTCCTGGGGCTTATGGGGTGTTAGGGAACAGGACGTGGTACCTCTGGTGGGGGACACATCCTGCTCCTTCTGGGGTAGTTTGTCCACCTTGGGACCCCACCCTGCACTCAGCTCTCACCTGTGGCTCCTAGAAGCTGTCAGCAGGCTAAACCAGGTGAGGGTGGTTGATGGGTTTCAAACCCTTGGGGGCATTAGGGGCTTCCCCTGCATGCGAAGACAGGCTCTGGCGGAGGGAGCAGACGAGATCAAGAGGGGGTGGAACAGTCAAGGAGGCGGTTTCTGCATGTGCTGTAGAGGGAAGCGAGGGGCAGATGGGAAGGGAGCCCATCTAGGAGAAGGAAAACTCTGATACTAACCCTCTGCTGCCTTGCAGGATATCTTTGGGAGATGAAAAGGCCCTACACAAACCCAGAGCAGAGTCCCCAAGATGGCGCCTTGTACACCTCCTTCTGGCAGCCAAGCTGGTGCCCAGTGTCACACTCTGCTTTCCTTTCGACCCCATCAATGAGGCCAAGAGGGGAGTTGTCATCTGGACAGCCCAGGACCTCCAGACACACCGCACAGCTTTGCACCCCAAAGAGATCACTTTGGTACTGCCAATCCAGCGGTTTGACCTCACCCCAGACAGACAGATGCCAATAAGTGTCTCCTGCAACCTCACCAAGGATGCTAGGAACACCTCAAAATTGCTAACATTGACAATATACCCAGCACAGACACTATTTACCATAAGCCACCTTGGGTGCAAATGTTAAAGACAGTGTGGCAATTTTGTAAAATGTATGTGTATGCATGCGCACACCATTGGAAGAGTGCCTCGTAAACCGGCACCATCGTCAGTTACTGAGAGCAGCGCAGATCAGGGTCTGCACGCAATGTACTAAGCTTACATTTTTTGTGGGCTGCAGAATGTGCAAGAGGTGCAGAGCCGTGCCAAATCTGCTGCAACCCTCATGCTCCCGCACGCCCAGATACCACTCAGACCAAGGAACCAACTAAGGGCCTAGAAAATGATCCAACCACCCCAACAGATGCCCGCCAATGGTCCACGCAGCTGATCTCTTATGAAAGAATAAGAGGTCTTGATGGGAAGAGTGAGTTAAGAAGCACTGTGCAATCAATGATACAGCATTCCATAAATAATTTCAAAAATAAGAATTCTTGCATGGTATGGTCAATATTAGACAAGCACCGGCACTCATATGGAAGCACTGCATTGACTAATGCAATTCAGAGGGCAACGTTACAAGGTTCAATTTGCCACAGGAGAAAAGGCCTTGAAATAATCTAACCCAAGACAAGAGAATTCCAAGGTATGTTTGTCATAGGAAACACTTTTGTGCTGCAGCCGTTTGACAATGAGCTCAGTATCAGAAAAGCCCATGAGGAAGAAAGGCTTTTCCATACTGCAAGATATAGGCATGTGATGGGGCAAGGCTTATACACATTGCACAACTATAATGTGTCCTTAACACAACACCTCACCAAGGATCTGAGATGCCAGCCACAAAGGGGGGGGGGAAGAGTGATGAATGCTGGCCATCGCCCATACTTCCAATGAAACTCCCCAACACTTACACAGCTGCTCAGGGCAGTCCTCTGTTCAGAGGTGCCAACGAACCAGCAGGTACGCATCCCAGGATCTTTTTCAAAGCAGCAGCCAACTGAAACTTTTGGGCTTGTGCACAGCCAGGCTTGAGCCCAGCTGCAGCCAGCATCGCTTGCAAAGGGAGCCCCAGTGCAGCCCTTTAGCAGCAACCCACTGCCCTGGGCCAGCCCTGCAAACAAACCCCCTTCCTGGAGGAGAGAAGGGACATGAAGGATTTCGTTTTACCCTTGGCGAAGTCTCTCCAAAGAGAGGTCTGTTGTCCAGCCCTCTGGTCCCATAAGTCCGGGTGGTAAAGTCCTCCATTGTTCCCCCAACTCTTCTCAAGTTTGGCTGTGATCACTCACTCCCACATCAGCAGATCCTCTTAGAACAGACCCACTCCTTGTCTCAGAGGCCTGAAGCCCGTGGCAAAATGCAGCTGCAGCATCAGGCGGAGGGAAGAGTTTATTTATGGAAAGCACATTTCTCTTGTTGCTCCGCAGGCTGTGTACAATTTGGCGTTCAAAGCCAGGGAACCAAGCCTCCTCTCCTCCAAACCACGACTCCCTTCCTCATGATCAAGAGCTGGGAAGAAGAAGACAAAGAAGACTCAGTAGGAACATGGCACACACACCCCCAACAACAACACGACCCACATTTCCAAAGCTTTGGTTCTCCTCCTGCTCAGAACTAGCAAGGGGCTGCTCCATTTCAGGATTATACTGCATGGGTGACTCTTCCCTCCTCCCCCCCCCTTTCAAGCCCTCTCTTTGGCCTCTTTTATGCACATGGAAGAGGTGCAGGAAGGATGCAGCTCAGAGGCACAGCAGCTGCTTTGCATCCCAAAGGTCCCAGGTTCAATCTCTAACATCTCCAGGTAGGACTGGGAGAGACTGGAACCCTGGCCAAGGGGCTGCCAACCAGAGTAGGAAATACTGAGCCTGACTAATGGCCTAACTCAGAGGCAGTAGAATGGACTGTTGTTACCACTTCAGACTGCAGAGGGGGGGGGGGTTAGGGCTCTGAATGCTCCCTTGTGTCGAACTCTCCCTGCAAACAAAAAACCAGAGCATCCCATGCAGAAGGCAAGGCTGCAGAACTTCCTTCTGGCTGGGCCCATTTCCATTTCATTCTCACATGCAGCAGCAACCTCCCTCAAGCTCAAGTGGTCAAGCCCATCCTACTGTCTCGCCAGATACAAATTCTTCTTTGCCAGGCATCACAGGCAAGAGCCACCTTTCCAGGTAAAGCCCCTCTGCCGATGAAACGGAAAAGGGAGCCACTGGCCCTTAGACCCCAGGCAAGAGAGTGCAGCTGCTCCTGCTTCCTGCCCCTAGGCAGGCTTCATTGGAGGCAAATCCAGAGTCATTACTGTACTCCCAAGGAGCTGTGGCCACAACTAGGAGGGAGGTCCTTCACCTGTCCTGGGAGGGTGGGGCCCACATTGACTCCAGCTGCTGAAGAAGGCCGTTGCTGTTTAAATATTCTGAATATTTATTTTAGACACTGCAATTTGTACAGCTCAGTTTGGTTGTGTATTTTTTAACATTTAATTCATTTATGGCTGATTTAGTTATGTTGCACTTGTAAAATTTAATTTATTTATGGCTGCTTTAGTTATGTTGCACTTTTGTTTGGTGCCATAAGCCACCTGGAGCATGGTTTGAACTGTGAAAAGATGTCATGCAAATAATTTATATATGCATATTTGAGGAAATATGCACAATTGACAAGAGAGCTGTAGGGGCAGTTTAACCTCGTGAACAGAAACCGCGGGATTGAGAACAAAAACTGCACCTGCTTCGACCGAAGAAGCCAGCCAGAGGAATCCACTGGCGAGGAGATGCGGGAGCAACCGACGAGGAAGGCGCTCGACTGCTCCGACCCATCCGGCCACGGTCTGCACGTTGGTTCATGCGCGGGGGGCGGGGGGGGGAGAGCTTACGTCTCCTCCCCTATTTTAAACCAGATTTCCTTACAACCGGATACCGGCAACGGCCCATATTCTAAATGGACCTGTTCCATTTTAAACCAAAGCGCCACAAACTTTCGATGTCCCTCGAGCACTTTCGATCCACTAGGGAAGGCGAAGGTCCCTCCTTCTCTTCCCTCCCCCTGGAGGAGCCAGCCAGCCCACGAACGAATAACCCTTCTCTGCCCAGGGATCTGCAGCGGCGGCGGCGGCGGCGGCGGCGGCGGCGGCGGCCTCGGTTGCATCCAGGCACTCTGCAAAACTCCCCCCAACCCCGGCGGAGATTCTGAGGTCTTCGGGAAAAGGAAGAGAGCCTTGCGGCGCTTGGGAGAGCTACCGTAAATAAATGAGAGATTTGCAGCCCAGACGAGCCGCCCTCGCTCCCGCCGCTGCCCCCTCCCAGCTGCCCCCGCCGCGCCCCTCAGAATCCGGCTCCCTTTCGGCTTTCGAGGCGGGGGAGAACCACGTGCGCCCCCCCCCCCCGCACAGCAAACGGCAACACAACGTTCCGAAAGGGAACGCTGCCGCCTCCAACGTTCCACGGCCGCCCCTACCTTTGCGAGGCTCCCGGGAAAAGAAGCCCCTTTGGGGAAAGAGCAGCAGCACCAGCAGCAAGTTCCTGCTTCCCCCCCTGCCGGATAATCCTCCCTCTCGCACTCGGCCAAGTGTCGCAAACCAGCAGCAGCCGCCCTCCTGCTCCTTGCCCCCCCCCTTTAATGCAAGCCCGGCCTTCCTCTGTGAGCTCATTGGCTCGGCTCCGCCAATGGCAACGCGGGCGAGACCTGCACCTTGCTGCAAATCTGGGTTTGGGTTTTCCGCGGGGGCGGGGGAGCTGGCGGGGGACCGCGAGGGTCATCTAGCCCAATCCGCTGCAGCGCAGGAGTCTTGGGGGCCTGCGCGGGGGTCTCGAACCCGGGGCTCTGAGATTAAGAGCCGCCCTCGGGCAAGACCGACGGGGGCTGTTCGGTAAAAGAGGAAAAGGAAAGCCACGCGCATTCTACGATCCTAATTTCCATAGGGCGAAATTGCTTGCGGGGAACGAGATGCACCGCGGGGCAAGTCGAACGGAGCGACCTCGGCAGCGCCTTGGCGTTGCTTAGGAAGAGTTTTAAAGTACCCGCTTCAACCGTTTTCAAAGGAAACGAGAACAAGGATTTTTCAAACTGGAAGACTCATTCCGTTTGTTTGTTTGTTTGTTTGTTTGCCTGCTAGCTTGCTGCCTGGCTGTTGTACATTCATCCACATGCATACAAACTGCATATCGTTTGGAGGAAATGGGCTCTACAGACAAAAAATATATGCACCTGGGTTTACTCAGAAAGAAAAATGATCTGAAAGTAATAACTTTTTTAATGCAATGCAGGAATGGTAACCCATCCAATTTGAAACCATACCAAACTCTGCTTAACTTTGCAGATGTGCTAACAGTTTTATCCCTGATGTTGTATGAAAGCGGTAAATTAATAAACATTTTAAGCATTTATAATAGCTTAATTTTTTTAATCTGTTAACGATGTACAATATAAAACAACATAAAAGCAATGAAGTAGTAGTATAAAAGTGTTTTTTTTATTTAAAAAAAAAAGAGGAAGGATTCCAGCACATAAAATAGGGTCTGCTCTTAAGGGCTGGGGGAAGCCTGGGTGAAAAGATGTTGACATTTGCTCAGTATTTTCCAGAGTGAGTCTGACCCATAAGATATAATAATAATAATAATAATAATAATAATAATAATAATAATAATAATAAATATATTATTTATACCCCGCCCATCCACTCTGGGCGGCTTCCAACCAAATATTAAAAACAGTACAGCATCAAACATTAAAAACTTCCCTAAACAGGGCCACCTTCGGTTGTCTTCTAAAAGTAAAATAATTACTTATTGCCTTGACATCTGCTGGGAGGGCGTTCCACAGGGCGGGTGCCACTACTAAATAATAAATTTATTATTTATACCCCGCCCATCTGGCTGGGTCCCTCCCCCCCTGCAACTCTGGGTGGCTTCCAACACACATTAAAATACGTTAAAATATCACATATTAAAAACTTCCCTAAACAGGCCTGCCTTCAGGTATTTTCTAAATGTCAGATGGTTGTTTATCTCTCTGACCTCTGATGGGAGGGTGTTCCACAGGGCGGGTGCTGATATGCTGATATGCTCAGCACTGCATTGTTTTTTGAGCATGTCCCCCTTTCAAAATAGCATTACACACAGAGAGATTCAGTGTTGCAAGTTTGCAAAATGAAAATGTTAACTCTCGCATCAAGAGTATAATTTACTCTTTTATAATTTATTTGTTTGTTTTCTACACACAAAGATGTACATTTTTTTAAAAAAATGACAAAAATGGGGAGGCGAATATACTGCAGTACTTTTGAAGTGGTATAACCACAACAAAATGGAACTTATGATACAAGCAAAATGCTACATTACTTTCCCTACTCTATTTTAATAAATTGTTAGGGATATATAATTGACCTCAGCTAGCTTGAGCACTTGATATTTTCACTTTCCAGATCATTTCAACAGGAGTAAACTGGACCCCTGTTAGCTTTGTGATTTAACTATAATTTTTTAAAAAGGAAAAGAAGAGGGGAGGGAAGAGATAAACACAACAGGAGACTTGACCACCTATAACTGTTGAGTCATAGAGCATGAAGTGGTTTAGATTTTGCAAGTACGGTAGGTTTAGATTTTGCAAGTGGTTTAGATTTTGCAACCCTATTGACTTGGAAAGCTGATGCCACTTCTAGTGGGTGCCTTGGTACATCAAAGAGCCCATCTTGAAAAAGTTATTGGAAGTTTAGCAAGCCTGAATGGTACCTGACCTCTGAGTAATTCCAAAGTACAGTTTGTGAGAAATTTCTCGTGTTGGTATCCACTTCCTTAACCTCTCAAGCATCATCACCTTCACATGCTGAGAGCATTGTTCACTTAAGTGATGTTTCTGAAGTCTGACAAACCCCTTAATTTCATATTGACCATCCAGTCATGAAACTGCTGGGCAAAGAACAGTGCACCTTGACTGGAAGTGAAATCACACAGGTGAAAGGTTCCTGGCACACCCAAAGCCAACCAGATGAAACACTGCAGTGTTTTCTGTGTTTAACCAGCACTTGATTCAAATCTCTGTGAGGATCTCTCCAGACTCATCATGCTCTAAGTGCTCTTAATCTGGAGGATTTGGGGAGTAGCCTTGTTGTTTAGCCCACAAGGAATCATTCGTATGTTCTGAAAAGGCAGAAAGTTATCAAGTTATAACTAGATCATGATTTGTGCGTCAGAAGTATTTTATACATGAATTATATATGCAAAATTAAAAGAGTTTAGATTATTATCAACATTCCTGCTATATTTGAGTTTGGGGGGCATTTGCAATATTTTCCGAGGGTGGTCTATCAGCACATGCATACAGTATCTGTATTCACTAAACATTAGACCAGGCTTCCTCAACCTTGGCCCTCCAGATGTTTTGAGACTACAATTCCCATCATCCCTGACCACTGGTCCTGCTAGCTAGGGATCATGGGAGTTGTAGGCCAAAACAATCTGGAGAGCCGAGGTTGAGGAAGCCTGCATTAGACAATTCCTGTTGCACAGATATGAGTAAATAGTCATAATGGAACCAGAAAATCCAGTGCTCTGATCTTGTGGTGACATCCCTTGAGGCCTGAGGGCAAAATCAAGCAGACCTCTTTGAAGGACCAAATGATCCTCACATTCATCATTGTCATCACCACTGAGTTTGTACCTGCTCCTGCTGTTTCTTGGGGGCTACTAGCACTCAAATCCAGACCTCATGACGGTGCGCATACATGCACAATGCAAAAATGAATCATGATAAAGATGCCTGTGGCACCAATGGAAGCAGCATGCATACCAGAATTACGAAGGTCCCACAACAACTGATGATGTCATGGGACTGGCCCCATGGAGGGCAAGCCCAGAAGTCGGAATGGTCCACACACTAATTTAGTGGGGGAAAGCACTAACTTGAGAGCTAAGCCTAAAAATGTAGTAAAGGTAAAGGGACCCCTGACCATTAGGTCCAGTCATGACCGACTCTGGGGTTGCGGCGCTCATCTCGTGTTATTGGCCAAGGGAGCCGGCGTACAGCTTCCAGGTCATGTGGCCAGCATGACAAAGCCGCTTTTGGCGAACCAGAGCAGCGCACGGAAACGCTGTTTACCTTCCCGCTGTAGCGGTACCTATTTATCTACTTGCACTTTGACGTGCTTTCAAACTACTAGGTGGGAAGGAGCAGGGACCGAGCAACGGGAGCTCACCCCATCACAGGGATTCGAACCGCTGACCTTCTGATCGGCAAGCCCTAGGCTATGTGGTTTAACCCACAGCGCCACCCACTGTGCATCCCTATTTCTCTCTCTCAGCCTTGTTTTTGTTCTTCTGGAACACAGCTCAGTGTTCCCACTTGTCCTCTTATGCCTCTTTGTGGCTCTTTACACTGGCTCCTTGTTCCATTTGGACCTGTATTTTGTTGTTGTTGTACAGTGGCCTAATGCAAAAAGAATATTGCTCAGAGGTAAACATTAGGTAGTCCTTATGTTTCCTAATGAATCACTGGTCAGTTGACCAACAGCTTCTGATTCCTGGGATTCTTGCAAAGAATGGTGGATTCGGATAGCAACGTATCTCATATATCAGTCCCAGTCAGGGTGATGAGCGCTGTAGTCCTACAATATCTGGAGGGTCACAGATTCCCCATCCCTGCTTAAGAGATCTTGATCCTTTGAAAATATATTGCACATGCCATGGTCCCTGGCTTTCCAGCACAGGAATAGGTAGATCACATGAGACCAAAGTGAGCCCATCCATGCTGTCTCCTTTCTTTCTTTCTTTAAAATGTCCTGATGCTTTTTGACTGCTAGTGCTTTTTGAGGCTTTGCTCTTCATTTCTCTTAGTGGTTGTTGTTGTTGTTTTCATTTACTACCTACCAACACAGAGCAACAATAGGATGGCTATGATAACGGTGATGATGAGGATTGATAGCCAAAAATGTGCTTTTATTGCTGGCACTGAAAGCCAGGAAAATTAGTATGTCATGACCTTTTCAAGGCAGACACTGTGAGGATCTCAAAGTGCTCTGTCAATTATGAATTAACATGATTCAGAGCATTCGGCTCCTGAAATAACTCGCAGTGCAGTGCAGTGCAGTGCAGTGCAGTGATGGAATTTCCTAGGAGTTTGGCACGCCAGTGCATTAATAAGTCACTTCAGTAAACTTTTTATCATCTCATGTGATAATTCTGAATCGGAAGTGGGCCAGTTCTTTGTGGTATCTGCTGAGCCCCAAGCACGTAAATTGAGCAAGCATTCCTAATGAATGAATGAATGAATGTGTTTGTTTACATATTGGGAATATGCTGTCACATGATAAGCAATATTCATAGGCAAAAAATATAAGCCCCAAATATTAATAATTGGAAACTATAATTCACAAAATAAATGCTCTCTGTTGGCTCTGCTCAAAGGTTATTGGGAGCAGTCTTATGATGCATAAAATCAGTATGAATAGGATATAATACTCTGGGAGAGGAAATCTTCCTACCTGTCCACCACAATGTATTTATTTTCTTGCTTGCCCTGTGGTCTGATGGGCCCATCCTCAACTCCATTACATTGGCAAACCCGCACAACTACTACGTTACCTAAACTTTACTAATGAGCAACTGAGGCAGGGATTACCTCACTAGCAGTGTATCAGACCTGTTTGAAAGCCCACACCTCTGGGGGTGATCTGCAGATCTCATTCTTTTGTGAAGGCTCTGAAGGGGTTGTTGCTTTCTGTTAGATAAGCCTGAAGCCTGACACAGAACTACAGTTCCCAGGCTTCCATAGGGAGAAACCATGACAGTAAAACCAGTTTGGATATCTAAACACGCCTTCTTCTCAAACCCTTCCAAACTTCACTGATTGTAATTGTAGCTGATTGTCATAAAATCCCACCATGTCTCTCTCTTTTTTTTATCTGCTTCTTGAGTGGGCTGAACTATTCGTTCAGGTCAGCAAAGCCCCTTCGGCGGCAGCAGTAAGCCATGTAGTGCAAACTGAGGCAAAGTACTAGACTCTCCAGTTACTGACACCTTTGCATCTAACCTTCAATGCAAAGAATTCAGAATAACATTATAGTCTCTCTCTTTTTTAAAGAAAACACTATGAGATACAGTAGCTTGGAGTAAAAGATTGTGATTTGATTACAATCCTGAAGGGATGCTTCCAACCTGTTTATTGAGCATTCATCCTGATTTTTTTTGCAGAAAGATTTAACAACTTTAATGAACATTCAACCTGGTTTGTTTGTGCAGAAGTTAGATGGTGTTGAGTCAAACAAGTCTCAGCTCCCAGTTTTCAGTGCATTTTCTCATCCCTTTTTTAACCACAAAAAGTCTGATCCTTTGGAAAAATGGGTTCATTGCACAAGAGCTCTCAATTAACCTAAATTTGCCAAAACCTGATTGAATCCCAGGTGGAAATAATGGCAGTCTGGAAGCACCCTATGTGAACCTGAGATTTCCATGCCCAAATTTCCATCCCTGTAGCCACCATATGGAGAGAACGAGGCTAGGCTGGGGGCTGGAGCCCCGTACCACCTTTGATTGGGTTCCATAAAAGGCGTCTTTTCTATTGCAAGTTGTTGGTTTCTATCTTCAGAGCGATGTTTCACATCAGTTTGTCTGCTGAGGAACACAGGGACATCTGCCACAGAAACCCTGCGCATTGTAGACAACATTCAAGGGCAGCCCTTTTCAAGCTGTGTTTCAGGGAAGCCCAGGGTCTGTAGGAAGATGTAATGGGTTCCTCAGTAAGACAGACCATAATGGCAGGCAAGCTTACATGAAAGACAGACATCCTTTGTTGCAATCTAGAGTTCTAGTGGGTATATTTCTGAGGTATGCTCTCAGTTGCTGCAGGGTAACATGAATTGAGGGTTCACCTCACATTGTGCCTCAGAATCATCTGCAACTCACAAGGGTTTCATAGCAAATCCTTGTGAGTTCCTCAGAAGAGAAATCAATGTGCAATGCATGACCATGTCTGGAGTGCATATACTCAATTCACACTGGCACAATCAGCATGTATGTATTGAGAGTGCACTCAAGAAAAATCCACAAAGGCTCCCTTGCAAGGGGTTGTTGGGGGTGGATTTCCAGGGTTTGAAAAGCAGCACTCTGGGTAAGCTGGCAACTTTAGTTAGTTTAGAGTTGGCCAGAATGCAAAACCCTGAGCAGATTCTGATTGGGGACAAAACAAGGAACAAACACCTTTCCTCATCTCCATGTGAAGGACGCCAGGGGATTTAGCACTGCTTGATCCAGTGCTGATCCCAAAAGGATCCCAGGGTAATTCTAATTTTATTACTAAACATTTCCTTTCAATAGGATTGTTTTTAGTCACAATTATTTTTCCTATTCCGTCAATATTTACCTAACAATGTGGTCTGAATACCACCAAAAAAGTTTCCTCATTTATCTGATTGTTTTGTGCAGTAAATTCTATAGATGAGCAAGCAATACTTTTAGCACACATGGAACAATTGCCATGATTGAGCCTTATTTTTTTTATGGCATTTGATTTTAGGCTTGTTCGGCTCTGAATTAAGGAAACAGGAAGCCTCTGAGAAATAGGGTTGCCAGACTCAATAGAGGACAGGACTTCTGTGCCTTTAATTGCCCTGCTCTCTTTTGAGTCTGGAAACCTTAAAGAGAAACCAGCTTGGAAATTAAACAAAGGGTTTGCTGGTTTCTCTTTAAGGTTTCCAGACTCAAAAGAGAGCAGGGCAATTAAAGGCACAGAAGTTCTGTCCTCTATTGAGTCTGGCAACCCTACTGAGAAAATGTTCAGCCCATAATTTGTCTCAAGTCCTTTCAAGCAGATCCACTTCAGTTTCCCTTGCCCCACAAAGCACTTTCATTTTAGTTAACAGGGTGGGGAGACATTTTGTTGCTGCTCATTAATTTTTGAAAATCTCCCACTCTTTTTCATCTGCCCAGCTCTGCTTTAAACTAAACTCAGATTATTTTCATATTACACATTAGCAACTATGGCTGAGAAACTGAGTCCATGGCTGAAATGAAAATCCAATTTTCAGGCCCTGAGCCACCTTTCATACAAACATGCATTTGAAGACCCATTTCTTTTAATTTTCACCATATAATTGATTGCTGCTCTTGCAGCCCACTTGAGATCAGGCCATGACTTAGTCGTGGCTACCCAGCCACCAGCCGAAGGCTGGGGCTCCCACCAGATGGGGTACAATCAGGTTTGGAGTCAGGCTCTCAGACGGAGACCTTGGGTTCTACAGAGGCTCAAGCCATCCTTGCATGCACAGTCTAAACATGTATCAATTATGATCAATCGGATCAACATCCTGCCAACCTGATGATTCCCTAGGTGATTTGCATTCAGCAAAAGTTTAGAATCATAGAGTTGGAAGAGACCACAAGGGCCTTCCAGCCCAACCCCCTGCCAAGCAGGAAACACCATCAAAGCATTCCTGACAGATGCAGCCTCCGCTTAAAGACCTCCAAAGAAGGAGACTCCACCGCACTCCTTGGCAGCAAATTCCACTGCCGAACAGCTCCCACCGTCAGGAAGTTATTCCTAATGTTTAGCTGGAATCTTCTTGCTTGTAGTTTGAATCCATTGCTCCGTGTCCGCTTCTCTGGAGCAGCAGAAAACAATCTTTCTCCCTCCTCTATATGACATCCTTTTATATATTTGAACATGGCTATCATATCACCCCTTAACCTTCTCTTCTCCAGGCTAAACATACCCAGCTCCCTAAGCCGTTCCTCATAAGGCATCGTTTCCAGGCCTTTGACCATTTTGGTTGCCCTCTTCTGGACACGTTCCAGCTTGTCAGTATCCTTCTTGAACTGTGGTGCCCAGAACTGGACACAATACTCCAGGTGAGGTCTGACCAGAGCAGAATACAGTGGTACTTTACTTCCCTTGATCTAGATGCTATACTCCTATTGATGCAGCCCAGAATTACATTGGCTTTTTTAGCTGCTGCATCGCACTGTTATGCTTTCACACTGCATAAAACAAAACCTGTAAGATTAGCACTTGTGGGGGAGCCCTGTAGCAGAGATCATAGAATCATAGAATCATAGAGTTGGAAGAGACCACAAGGGCCATCCAGTCCAACCCCCTGCCAAGCAGGAAACACCATCGAAGCATTATTGACATATGCCTGTCAAGCCTCCGCTTAAAGACCTCCAAAGAAGGAGACTCCACCGCACTCCTTGGCAGCAAATTCCACTGCCGAACAGCTCCCACCGTCAGGAAGTTATTCCTAATGTTTAGCTGGAATCTTCTTGCTTGTAGTTTGAATCCATTGCTCCGTGTCCGCTTCTCTGGAGCAGCAGAAAACAATCTTTCTCCCTCCTCTATATGCATAGCTGCCAAGTATCCCGTATCCGCCGGGAAAACCCCTTTTTTCTTAGCGTTTCCCGGCGGTCTCCCGTTTAGCGAAAAATCCCAGTATTGTCCCTTAAATCGGGATACTTGGCAGCTATGAGTGGAGGCGAATGCAATTGTTAGCAACCCTAATTACCCGGCCATTTTTCTGGTGCCGCTTGCCCTTCTATGGGCACCAGAAAATGGCGGCGCCGGCGCCGGAAGTCGCTTCCGCGCATGACCGGAAGTTGCGTGACGCGACTTCCGGTGGCGCTTTGGCCTTCTATGGGCATCAGAAAATGGTGGCGCCGGCGCCGGAAGTCGCTTTTACGTGTTTCCGGTCATGCGCGGAAGCGACTTCCGGCGCTGGCGCCGCCATTTTCTGGTGCCCATAGAAGGGCGAAGCGCCACCGGAAGTTGCGTCACGCAACTTCCGGTCATGCGCGCGCTGCCGATCCCGGATATTTATGACCCGGACTTGGCAGGTATGTCTATATGACATCCTTTAATATATTTGAACATGGCTATCATATCACCCCCTTAACCTTCTCTTCTCCAGGCTAAACATACCCAGCTCCCTAAGCCATTCCTCATAAGGCATCGTTTCCAGGCCTTTGACCATTTTGGTTGCCCTCCTCTGGACACGTTCCAGCTTTTCAGTATCCTTCTTGAACTGTGGTGCCCAGAACTGGACACAGTACTCCAGGTGAGGTCTGACCAGAGCAGAATACAGTGGTACTATTACTTCCCTTGATCTAGATGCTATACTCCTATTGATGCAGCCCAGAATTGCATTTTTAGCTGCTATATCACACTGTTGACTCATGTCAAGTTTGTGTTTACCAAGACTCCTGGATCCTTTCCACATGTACTGCTCTCAAGCCAGGTGTCACCCATCCTGTATTTGTGCCTTTCATCCCCCACTCCAAGTGTAGTACTTTACATTTCTCCTTGTTAAAATTCATCTTGTTTGCTTTGGCCCAGTTGTCTAATCTGTTAAGGTCATTTTGAAGTGTGATCCTGTCCTCTGGGGTATTAGCCACCCCTCCCAATTTGGTGTCATCTGCAAACTTGCTCAGGATGCCCATCAAGCCCATCATCCAAGTCGTTTATAAAGATGTTGAATAAGACTGGGCCCAAGACAGAGCCCTGTGGCACCCCACTAGTCACTACTCTCCAGGATGAGGAGGAGCTATTGATGAGCACCCTTTGGGTTTGGTCAGTAAGCCAGTTACAAATCCATTGAATGGTAGCATTGTCTAGCCCGCATTTTACTAGCTTCTTTACAAGAATATCATGGGGCACCTTGTCAAAGGCCTTGCTGAAATCAAGGTAGGCTATATCCACAGCATTCCCTTCATCTACCAGGCTTGTGACTCTGTCAAAAAATGAGATCAGATTACGTCTGGCATGTCTTATTTTTCAGAAACCCATTCTGACTTTTAGTGATCACAGCATTTCTTTCTAGGTGCTCACAGACCATTTGCTTAATGATCTGCTCTAGAATCTTTCCTGGTATTGATGTCAGGCTGACTGGGCGGTAATTGTTTGGGTCCTCCCTTTCCCCCTTTTTGAGTATAGGGACAACATTTGCCCTCCTCCAGTCTGCTGGGACTTTGCCTGTTCTCCAGGAATTTTCAAACATTACATTGCCAGTGGTTCTGAAATCACCTCTGCCAGTTCTTTTCATATCCAGTTCCAGTTCTTTTCATATCTGCCAGTTTCTTTTCACATTTCAGCATCTTCTTCTCTAAGTGACCCCACTGTTTCCTTGTTCTTCCTTTTGCTACGGACATACCCATAAAAGCCCTTTTTGTTGCTTTTAACCTCTCTAGCAAGCCTGAGTTCATTCTGTGCTTTAGCTTTTCTGACTTTGTCTCTACACATGCTGGCTATTTGTTTGAATTCCTCTCTGGTGGTTTCCCCCTTTTTTGTACATATCCCTTTTAAATCTTAACTCAGTTAAAAGTTCTTTAGATAGCCACCCTGGCTTCTTTGGGCACCTTCCATGTTTCCGTCTCATTGGTATTGCCTGAAGTTGTGCTTTTAATATCTCCCTTTTACCAAACGCCCAACCATCCTGAACTCCCTTCCCTTTTAGTATTTCTATCCTTGGTTGCTTTTCCGCTGTATAATAAACTCCGGAAGAGCATGGTCACTCCCACCTAATGATCCTGTTTTATTGTGGCTAGGATCAAAAAAGAGAGAAGTCATGGTACAGACTGGATGTTCTGTTAATGTCTCATTGATGTTTTCATTGTGGTGTCCAGGACTGACCAGTCTCACATTCAGGATTCAGCAGCACATAAGGCTATTAGGTTGCATATGCAGAACCTATGGCTCTGCCACGGCGGTGTCTAGCTTAGTCCTGACCATTCTGACTCACAGTGGCTGTCTAGATCCTGGGCAGGTGTCACTCTGAGCACATCTGCCTGAGTTTCATTTAGCTGGAGATATCTATACCTGGCCCCTTCTGCATGCAGTGCATGTGCTTTGCCCATGGAACTTCCCTGAGAAACTCTCCATCTCTTCCCCGTCCTTTTCCCATGCCATCCCTGAAGTGCCAATATCCAAATGGTAGAGAGATTCCACAGAGACAGAGTGTGCCTTCCAACTCTGCAGGAACACTGAGGTCATGATCCATAAAGCTACATTATATATCCATGTAACCAAGTTTTATATTTTATTTATTCCAAGACTCATCATCATCAGGATACTTTTGTATTCAGCAGGCATCATTTGATAGGCCAAACAATTCAGTTCTATACAGCTGGAGCTCAAAGTAGAAACCCAGGATTCATTTATAGAAGACAGCCAACAATGCAGCTGCAAACTTACTTTCGGCTACCATAAAAATGGAGGACAGTCCTTTCAAGTAACTTGTTAACCAATTAGGTTTAGCTGAACTTCTTCTTTTGTTTCTCTGGCACAACTTGTGTTGCCCCCGAGACCCAGGCAAGTGCTGACCCGGGCAAGCATTCCTCAGTAACATTTTATCTTGCAGCCTGACATTAAAGCTGTTTTGCTGTGAGAGTTTCCATGTTGACAACACTGACTGATGGCCCTGTTCCATTCTCTCTGAAAAATAGGTCACCCCTTTCTTTACTGCGGTGAGTGGAGTGAGGAGAACAAAGCAAAGTTTCATATATTAGGGAAACTCAGCTCAGAAGGTGCCCATCTTAGACCCTGATGTAAAGGACCCCTATCCACACTCTCACACTATTTTGTACTTTGCTCTCCGACCCTCTCTGCTACAATGGAAAAATAGCAAGAGTGGACTTGGCAGAGCCCTCCCTGTCAGCTGCTTAGACCACGCAGCAAAGCAGCCCAAGGCAGAGAGAAAGGGCAACTGAGGTCCCCAAAGGAATGGCTCAGCCAAAACTGTTACGGTTTGCATAGAAATTGGGGGTAAGGGGAAGAGCCCCTTGCCTGTGGTACTGGCATGTGTGGGACTAAGTCCACAGTGCTGGACCTCCAGTCCTTGCTCAGTTGGAAAGTGCAGCCCCTGTGAAAATTTAGTTAGCAACCAGGGTATTGCACTGGTTGCAGAGCTGCAGGCAAATTTCCTCCTGCCATACCAGTGTCTGCAGCCTAGTCTTGAGGGGTGTGTGTGTGTGTGTGTGTGTGTTGATGTGGTCCAGCTTTCAGAGTTTAACTAAATAAAGTCAGGGAGCAAAGCCCCAACCAGACACATCTGGGAGGCCCTAAGTGTGAACCCTGAACAAGTCAACACTCCATCAATGAGGCTCATAGGATTGCAAAGTCCCAAAAGCCAACTGGAACCTCACCCCACTTTTACAATTTCTCACCTGTCTTTTTATATTGTTTCAATAAAATAATGATGGTCTTTTTCTTTTTCTTTTTTTTTGCAGAAAGACTGGAGAGATAATTAAAAAGTGATAAAGCTACTTTCAAAACAACTTGTTTAATGCTTTCCAGATGATCACAACAACAAAATTATGATTTCAAGGCACTTTACTTTTAGAAAAACAACAACACTGGGGCGTAACAAAAATCAGTAAGCATAAACTTTAACTTTATGAACTTCTTTGTCTTCACATTCTCTTTCTTTGTTGTAATAGTAGAAAGTATTGTCCCTTCTCTGAAGCTTCTTCACGAATCCAGTTTCAGGCCACCTTTCCACCTGTGTGCAGAAGGACAAGGGGATGGGAGGCACATGTCTTTCAATCAGCCGGCACAATGCAAAAAGGTATCCATCAGCAACGACATATAAGTGCAGTGGATGCGATGTTAGGAGAGGGGCAGTTCCTCAGGTGGGGGGCACATCATGCTCCATCTGGGGCCACTCAAAGCCGTTTCCTGGGGTGTGGCCAATGTTGCAGGTTGGCAGCTTCTAGGAGCCCCAGGTGAAAGCTGAGTGCAGGGTGGGGACCAAAGGGGGACAAATGGCCCCAGAAGGAGCACAACCCCTCCCCTAACACCCTATACCAGGGGTCAGCAAACTTTTTCAGCAGGGGGCCGGTCCACTGTCCCTCAGACCTTGTGGGGGGCCGGACTATATTTTGAATAAAAATATGAACGAATTCCTATACCCCACAAATAACCCAGAGATGCATTTTAAATAAAAGCACACATTCTACTCATGTAAAAACACCAGGCAGGCCTCACAAATAACCCGGAGATGCATTTTAAATAAAAGGACACATTCTACTCATGTAAAAACATGCTGATTCCCGGACCGTCCGCGGGCTGGATTCAGAAGGCGATTGGGCTGGATCCGGCCCCCGGGCCTTGGTTTGGGGACCCCTGCCCTATACATCCATGTAAATGGTGGCCTGCGAGCGCTCCAGTTGGAGAACAGCCTTTACCAAAGGTGTCATGGGCTTTGAAGAAACTCGATCTCATAAGTTGCATTACCGTACTGAAATAAATGCACATTTCGGCGATATTCTAATTTTCCAAGTTTCACCTGTACATTTTGTATATTTGATAAGATATCTAGATTGTAATCTGTGATGAATAGTTTAAGCTGATGCTCCCCAATCCTGTACCTCTATAACCATCTCCGTACTTGTGACTCCTCCACAAAATAAAGCTGCCAGACCTGTTTCCCTCCCTCTGTGAGACCTTAAATATGTCATGGATTCTCATAAAGAAGAAAGTGATACAGAGAACCAAAGTGAACAGAAACAAATCTTCAATTCCACAATATTTTACTGTTTTACCCAGTCTTGTGACCATCATCCACTTGCAGGCCATTCATCTCAATTAGTAAAGGATACTTTCAAATGTTTTCAATGGTAAATTTAGGGTGCTCAGTTGCTCTATGAATAAATGAGCTAAAATCTGCTCTAACAAAATCTGCTCTGAACAAAATGGGAGAAACTCTGTGTTCTCTGGCACATAGGATTCTCCCAGGGTGACAGCTTTTATGGAATCCAAAACACAGAAAGCCATACATTCCATGATGGTTCTCAAAAAAACCTAGGGGTTTTGAAGGGTCAGAAGCTGGAAGGCCAAAAAAGGTCCAGCTCCATTCAATCTCATTATTGTCAGCATTGAGTGACTACAAAGGACTCTGGAATGCTCACCTGGAAAAACAATCTTAACAGGGATTAATTCTTCAAAATGAAATGCTAGAGGGTGCGAGCGCAGCCTGTTTGGGGCATCATGTCCCCCTGGGGAGGAAACATTTTCACTGCTCAACCTTACTGAGTAGGGTGAACAGCACCAGAGCACCTTAATAACTGCCTCTTTACAGTCCAAGCTGGTTGCATTGTTGCTGGAGGGGCCATGATCACAACAGCTCCTCAGGCAGGAAGCTGTGCAGGCAAATGCCAGGCGTATGGTATGTAGCTGGAGCGTACATGAAATGCAGCTGTAATACCAGAATTCTCCTCCTCCCCGTTAAGTGTGTGATTCCTGTTGATTAGTCAAGGATACCAGAACCTACAAACACTGTGAAACTAAGTATCAGCCATTCAGTTGTTTAAAAGGCAGAGACAATCCATTTCTCTTGGCTGAATGACTTGAAGAGCCACTTCTGAGCTGTACTCATGGCCAGGATCCAAAGCGCTACTTTAAGCACTCCCAAGGAGCTGGGCATGCTTGGGGGGGGGCGGGTATTTGGCTTCCCCCTTTATATCAAACCCTCCAAATGCTTCAGAATGTCCCTTCAGATTCAATAATGGCATGCTATGTGTAAGGAGAGGAGCTGATGTTCACAAAATGCTGTTACAAAGTGTTCTTGAGCATGTGAAATTATTTATGCAGTTCTTTGAATCCCAGCCAACGATTTTATGTATCATACATTTCTTCTGCACCCTGAGAGACTCAAAAAGCAATCTGGGTGGCAAAGTGGAGACCTGTATATGATACCCAGTGGCCCTATCAAATAGTAATCAAAAGTCAGGGACACAGGTTTGTGTGTTCCACCACCACACGCACACAAAATCATGACAGTCAGAATTTCCGCACCTGGGGTAGGATCCAACGGAGTCCAGCTCAGAGTTACTGGTATCCATCTGTCTCAAGAGACAATGGAGTGCATGTCTGGGGGTGAAGTGAAACTGCTATGCCAGCAGCACTGAAATTTCTTCCCTGAAGCACAAGCCTGGGCAGTGTGGCTGGAGGTCCTGGGCTGCCCAGACAACAAGACCCTCCTCTTAGCCTCTCTGATGGGGTACAGAGGAAAGCAAAGCAAGGCATTTGGCACCAGTTTGGCTGCAGGAGTGGATGGAAGGAAGCATACAAGGCACCATCCAACCGTCTTATGGACTCCAGAATTCTGCAGGGTGTACTTCTTAGCCTTTTCTTTTGCCAAAGATATCCCACAAGGGAGCAGAGGTTTAGGATCAGAGTTTTCCTTCTTCTAGATGAGCTCCCTTCCCAGATTCATGAGCCCCATCTGCTCCTCACTTCCATCCATAGCACATGCAGAAACCGCCTTCTTGACCGTTGAACCCACTATTGGTCGATGATCCACCAGAGCCTGTCTTGGCCCACAGGGGAAGCCCCTAACTTACCAGGGTGGGGTGGGGGTGGAGACCCACCAGCTTCCTCCTGGTTTAGCCAAGCAGTCGAACCATTTCCCAGGGTGTGTCCACTGTCACATCCTGACAGTTTCTAGGAGCCACAGTTAAGAGTTGAGTGCAGAGTAGGGAACAAAGGTGGACAAACTACCCCAGAAGGAGCATGACATGTCCCCCATCAGAAGTACTACCCCTCCCCAACACCCCATACACCATACCTAGAGCAGACCCACTGAAATCAGTGGACAAGTCATGCCCACTGATGACAGTGGGTCTGCTCTGAATAGGAGCATTGAATATTGAATTGAGTATTGAGAACTGAGTATTGAATATTGAACTCAGTCACACTTATTTATGAGTAAGCATAGGCTTGCTGTTACTGCACCTCATTTCTGATGTGAATTTTGTGAATGGGAAGAAATCATGGTTAGTATACATGTGAAACGTGGAAAATTAGAATATCGTTGAAAAGTGCATTAATTTCAGTAATGCAACATAATAGGTGAAACCAATATATGATATAGATGCATGACATGCAAAGCAAGATATATCAAGGCTTTATTTGTTGTAATCGTAATTGTTTGTCGTTAGGCGGGTCAATTATTAATGGAATATAATTAATGAAATGCAATAGCGATGTTTATTTTTGTATTATAGTAACTATTTGTTTTATTACTGTGGAATTTCCAAAAGAAATCATTTGTAAAAATTAAAAGAAAAAGAAAACATAATAAGTTGCATTACTGAAATAAATGCACTTTTTGACAATATTCTAATTTTCCAAGTTTCACCTGTACATGGGCAATGAACTCTTGATCCCTTTGGATCAGGGTAATGTACACTGATTGCTAGACCTGCAAATATGTCTTGAGATGGAGTAACTGCTACTGATTCACAAAGACACCAATAGTTTTATAAGCCAGTGAAGCTTCCCAAGTTGGTTCTTATGGGACGAGGCATTTGAGGCAGTCTCCAAGTGAAAGGTTACTGGTCCCCCTAACACAGCCTAAACGCTTTCTTGTTCTTCTTTTTCACTTTCTGAGGGTGTACACAGGGGCAAATCAGTTCAGGCAGAGAACACAAAGATTAAAAAAAAATGAATTATGGTCGTAGAAAACATTTTTATGCAATATTTTTAAAGGACAGAATGTTTGCCACTAAACTACAAAATGCTTGCATAATTATGAAGTCTTACCATGTCTACATGCTTCACTTGCTTATATTCAATTTCATCCCTATATCCAGCTTGCTGAAATCTGTAGAGATTCTCAACTTCACCTGACCATATCTTGGCACGATGTATGGATTTAGGTTTGGTGTCAATACCAGCTGTGGCTCCAGAGACATCACCAGTTAATTTGCTGAAAGTAATTTTTAAAGAGTTTCAATTGTATGGAGAATGCTTGAGAGTTAGAAGTTAATCACGTCTTTTTACATCCACATTCATGGATTCATTTGACAGAGCCCTGTCAAATGCCGGCTCTGTTGGGCGAGGCGGTGGCACACACCTCTCTTGGCTTGGGGAAGGCAGGCAGGCAAGAGAACAAACGCCTGCCTGCCTTCGCCAAGCCAAGAGAGTAAGTACCGCTGCCGCCGCCAGGCCCCCGGAGCCCATAGGAACGCATTAATTGACTTTTAATGCGTTCCTATGGGAAACGGTGCCTCGCTACACGAAATTTTCGTAGGACGAATTGAGTTCTGGAACGAATTAAGAAGCTCCGTTCCAGCTACATGAATGCACTCCGATTTTAAATATAACGTTGTACATTTCCATTATGTTGTAGTTACAGGTAGGTAGCCGTGTTGGTCTGACGTAGTCGAAACAAAATAAAAAAAATCCTTCCAGCAGCACCTTAAAGACCAACTAAGTATTTATTTTGGTATGAGCTTTCGTGTGCATGCACACTTCCTGCTACAGGTTATGTTGTATGATTTTAGATGAAAGTTTTTCTTTTATTCTCTGTTGTCCATTGTAAAGGCATTGGTTATATACAATGAAATTGACTGAAAGGACTTTGGCAACAGAAATACTACATTCCGAACAACACAAAGTTTTAGTGCCACTACTTGTCCCAACTCTACAAGTTGTGATGGATTAGCCCTCTCTTAGATAATATAGGCCCACATATGAACAGAACTGTCAGTGAAGAATGAAACCAAACTTCACTAGCATGTTAATGTGACCACTTACGAGTCTTCAAGGCTATCTGGTTCTCTCCTGAACGATGTCCCAGGCACATCTGACACAGGTGCTTCTTCAGTGGAGAAAGCTGAACATGGTACATCCTTACCATCCATGAACGCTACTGGGTTTTCCATAATAGCTCCTGCAAAAACAAAACAAAAAACGTAGCCAAAAGTGTCTAGAGCACTTTCACCTACTGCTGCCTGCAAGTACCTGTGAGTGACTTATTGAAACTTTGAATACAAAGACATCCAATTTTTAACTGAATTAAAAACCAGGGTCTAATATGTGCTTTTGGAATCACTTAGGAATAGACATCATTTATTTACTTGTGAATTGCGCTCTCTCTCTCTCTCGAAACCTTGGTTTGCAAACGTTTTGGATTACAACCACATCAAACCCAGAAATGTGTGTCCCTTTTTTTGGATTACAACCCATTTTTTTTGGAGGCCCCATTGGTGAAAGTGCGCCTTCAGTTACAACCTGTTTTGGTTTACAACTGGACCTCCGGAACGGATTATGGTTGTAAACCAAGGTACCACTGTATTGAAATGCCTCAAGTACCATAACTTTAGGGAGGGGGGAGTGAGTTTTGTTTATTTTGCTCATTGTCTCTTTTCCTCTCTAGTTACCTGCAGGCACCTGTAGAGATGGAAAGGCGCCCTTTAAGTGGCAGCATCTGTTGCCTGGGCCTTCCTAGGGATAACTGTTTGCTGGTGCAGCATTGGAGGAGGCAGCATAATAGGGAAAGGACTGTGATGCAAAACTCCTTTGGGCTCTGGGAAACATTCTGGCCTGAGATAGATTGGCCCCCGAGGCGCCCCCTCCTGGCCAGGGAAGAAGAAGCGCTGCGCCAGGAGAGACCTTGGGCTCCGCCACCCACTGGATCCTACCGCCTAAGGCAGCCCGCCCCCTCCCCAGCAAAGCCTGGGTGGGCAGGCCACGATCCTGCGCGGAAGAGGCAGGATCCCGCTTCTCCCCATTTAGGGCTGGGGTTCCTTAAAGCAGGTGTGTCCAAAGTCTGTTTTGTGGCCCTCCGCCCAATAAAATTGTATAAAAAGTTCAACAACTTGAAATCTGGCCCTCTTTGATAAAAGTTTGGGCACCCCTGCCTTAAAGGCTCACCGCCGCCCTTCCTTCTCCCAGGGGACACAGGGGCCATTTAAAGCTTAAAAGCGTAAACAAATCCCCAACAGCAGTATATGAAACATTTTTTGCTTCTCCTTTTTTTAAAAAATAAAGTTAACCCCGCTAAGGGAATCGGAAGATGGGGGTGTCCCTGGAGATATCGCGATGTTTGCATAGCTGTCAACCCTGCCTCTTTTTTTTTTTTGCGGGAAACTCCCTTATTCCAGCGCCGTTTCCCACTGCTATCCTGGATTGCTAGATATACCGTAGACCAGGCATGTCCAACAGGTAGATCGTGATCTACTGGTAGATCACTGGACGTCTGTGGTAGATTACTATCACGGGCTCGCCCCAAAGAAGCTCAACAACTTTGGCTCCTCAAAAAAAAAGCTCAACAAATCTGCCCTGCCCTCCTAAAAAAACGGGGCTTTTCCTGCGCCCTAAAAAAGCTTAACAACATTGCCCTGCTGAACCCCTAAAAACGGGGCTTTCCTCCTCCCCAAAAAAAGCTCAGCAACTTTGTCCTGAACCAGTTTTAAACTCTGTGAGTAGATCACAGTGTATTGGGAGTTGGCCGCCCCTGCCCTAGACTGTCCCCAGGACAGGTGAGACTGCTGATCCCTCGTTCCTCCCGCCCCGCGTAGCGGAGCCTCGACTCACCCCTGACGGGAGCGTCTCCGCGCTCGCCGCTTTCCCCTCCCCCACTCAGCGGTTGGGCGGTTGCTTAGCAACCTTCGGCGGGAGTTCGGCCAATGGGGCTGCGTCTCGAGCCACTGGACGAAGGCGGCCAATCAGCAGGCGCACTTGGGAGGGCGGTGTCCGTAAGTGGCCAATCAGTGCAAAGTTTACGCTTCACACGCTTTGGGCGTTTACATCAGCTCCGGCGTCTGCCGAGACGTGGGAGGGGCTTCGTCCTTTTCTGACCAATGGGGGCGGCGGCGCGGAAAAGAGCCTGGCGGAAGTGGCGGCGGCGGCGGAAGAGCCGGAAGGTAGCTCGGCAGGACATTTCCGGCCGCCCCGAAGCCCCGTTGCTTTGGGTCCGGCCGCGCCATGAGCAGCTTCGGCGGGAGGATGCGCGAGTATCCCCGGCTCTCCATCGACCGCTTCGACCGCGAGAACCTCCGCGCCAGAGCCTATTTCCTGTCTCACTGCCACAAAGGTTCGGTCTCGGCGGCTCCCACGCGGCGCTTCTTGCCCTCTTGCTCCTGCTCCTTCCCCGTTTCGTGAAGCTTCCCCCGAGGAGTTCATCCTCTTCCTTCTTGCAAGGGGCGGCTGCTACTGCGCATGCGCCTCCTCCTCCCGTCCTCACAACAACCCTGCGAGGGAGGCTCGGCTGAGCGGCAGCGATTGGCCCAAAGTCACAGCCAGGGAGCCGAGGGAAGGCGAACCCCGCTCTCCCCCGGGGCCTCGCCCAGCATTCCAACCACTACACCTCACAGTCGCTTGCCTTATGCTGACCCTTCAAAATCCTTCCAGCCAGTGTTGGTCAACACCGAAGTAGGGAGTGCTTTGCTTTGGTTTTACTATCCATTATTATTATTATTATTACCGTATTACTATCCACTGCCGGGGCTTAGCACCGGGAAACAAGACGCACAGAGACAAGTGTTTCTGAGCATGCACCGAGTGTCATCCATCTCAGGACTGCCCCCTTCATTATTTTCAAAAGGTGCTGCCTGCCCAGTTGAAACCAGCTGCTGGGAAAACTTTCCTGGCAAATCTGGTCCTGGACATGCTCCGCCTCCTAATCTACGTCTGCCCCTGTTTACACCCCAGGGCCCCTGTCCCTCAGCAGTAAGAGGAGAATCATAGAATCATAGAATCATAGAATCATAGAGTTGGAAGAGACCACAAGGGTCATCCAGTCCAAATCCCTGCCAATCAGGAAACACCATCAACGCATTCCTGACAGATGGCTGTTAAGCCTCCGCTTAAAGACCTCCAAAGAAGGAGACTCTACCACACTCCTTGGCAGCAAATTCAACTGTCAAACAGCTCTTACTGTCAGGAAGTTCTTCCTAATGTTTATAATGTTTAGGTGGAATCTTCTTTCTTGTAGCTTGAATCCATTGCTCCGTGTCCGCTTCTCATATTTGAACATGGCTATCATATCACCCCTTAACCTTCTCTTCTCCAGGCTAAACATACCCAGCTCCCTAAGCCATTCCTCATAAGGCATCGTTTCCAGGCCTTTGACCATTTTGGTTGCCCTCCTCTGGACACGTTCCAGCTTTTCAGTATCCTTCTTGAACTGTGGTGCCCAGAACTGGACACAGTACTCCAGGTGAGGTCTGACCGGAGCAGAATACAGTGGTACTATTACTTCCCTTGATCTAGATGCTATACTCCTATTGATACAGCCCAGAATTGCATTGGCTTTTTTAGCTGCTGCATCACACTGCTGACTCATGTCAAGTTTGTGGTCTACCAGGACTCCTAGATCCGTTTCACATGTACTGCTCTCAAGCCAGGTGTCACCCATCCTGTATTTGTGCCTTTCACCCCACCCCCACCCCAAAGTGTAGTACTTTACATTTCTCCTTGTTAAAATTCATCCTGTTTGCTTTGGCCCAGTTGTCTAATCTGTTAAGGTCATTTTGAAGTGTGATCTTGTCCTCTGGGGTATTAGCCACCCCTCCCAATTTGGTGTCATCTGCAAACTTGATCAGGATGCCCTCAAGCCCATCATCCAAGTAATTGATATAAAGATGTTGAATAAGACTGGGCCCAAGACAGAACCCTGTAGCACCCCACTAGTCACTACTCTCCAGGATGAAGAGGAGCCATTTGGGTTCGGTCAGCCAGCCAGTTACAAATCCACTGAATGGTAGCATTGTCTAGCCCACATTTTACCAGCTTCTTTACAAGAATATCATGGGGCACCTTGTCAAAGGCCTTGCTGAAATCAAGATAGGCTACATCCACAGCATTCCCTTCATCCTTGTGCAGTGGCTCTGTCTGTCCAGCTCCTGAAAATTGCAAGTGCTGGGGCTACATTCAAGGGATATCGCATAAAGTCAAAACATTTGGGGTTTAATGACAGGTGCGCTTGATAAACTCTACCCCCCCATGCACTCCCCCATTTTAATATTATTATTTTTAATTCCCAAGTGCATAAAGCTGAACCCGCAGAAGTAATGTTCATAAGTGGAGAGTTCTCTTTAAGGGCTTGCATTGCACATTTCAGGAGAAGGAGGTGTTCTAATTCGCGCTATTTCCTTAGCAACTGTTTTAGAAGATTCTGGGATAGGAGCATGATTTAACCCTGCTTCTCACCATGTTGACGCTTGTGTCTGTCCTTCTGGCTTGTACTGAGGCCCAAGACTGTTCTTAGCACGGTGGAGTTCTAAAATAATCTTCCTCTTTTAATGTGTTAATATTTAGATCACATGAAAGGCCTGAGAGCTCCTTCCCTGAAAAGAAGACTGGCATGCAGGTAATGAAAAGGGAGACAGACATGTGCACATATGTGTGTGAGAAAAGGTGGTGAGTGAAGGGTCAAGAAAGCGCCTGCACCTTCTCAGGCTGATCTGCTTAAGGATGAAAAGAAACTTGTTTTTATTTTAAACATGGAAGTTTAGCTTCTCATATTCTGCAACTAAATAAAGTAATCTGTAATTTATAAAATGACCATAGTATACACGCCCTTTTGCTATGTTTGTTACCTGAGTTCTTAGCATTCTGTCTGGGTCCTTAGCAAAAACTACAGTTTCACTTCCATTTCTCCCATGTGGATAAGTGTAGCTCAGATTCTAAGCGTTTCTCCCTCCCCTTTCCTGCCCAGTTCTTAAGTGTAGTTTTAGGATTCATTTATCTATGCATATTTCACCCTGCACTTTCTGCAGTGCATATTTTTACACGCCCTGGGAATTGTAGCCAACCTTCTCTATTTGCCCATATCTCAGCTAATGCAGGGAAGGTGCTGGAATGTGGGACTCAAATCTTGGAAGATGAGTCATTTGGGTAGAGGCAAAATTGTCTAGCTAGCAAGTGTGTGATGTCAGATGGGTGTCTTCTGTCTGTAGGCAGGGGAAGAGACTAAAGGGCATATAATACAGCAAATGATGCCTGGGATTGCTTACTTCTCCCTCTTTAAGTCACAGACACCTTTGCCATATCACAGACTTGCTCGTTGAAGGAGTTTGCAAGGAGGCTGGGAACTACTTTTTGTTGTTTGATTTTTTGGATATTGGACAACCGCCATTTGCTTTTTTCTGAGACATGTATCTCTTTTTTCTTCAAAGCTTAAAAGTTCGCTTGTATTGCTCACCAGTAACAAAGGAATTGCTGCTAACTAATCCACGGTATAAATTTTGGGAAAATCACATTGTAAGTTACCTCTTTTCATGTGTACTAGATGTAAACAGACACTATTAATGCATCTTAAAGCTGTTATAACTAGCAAAAGGTGTCAGCAAAAGGTGAAGCTGCCACAATCCTAGAACAGGCATCCCCAAACTTGGTCCTCCAGATGTTTTGGGACTACAACTCCCATCATCCTTAGCTAACAGGACCAGTGGTCAGGGATGATGGGGATTGTGGTCCCAAAACATCTGGAGGACCGAGTTTGCCTATGCCTGTCCTAGGGGGTGAAGTCCGTTTAAACTGTGTTGTAGTCGTCATCTTTAATTTTAGTATGTCTACTCTGAGTAAAACTTAATACCACCCTAAGCTTTACTTCGTTCACCTATGAAATACAAAGGCCTCAGGTGTATCCTGGGACTTTCTTCCTTTCTTTAGACTGTTCAGTCTCAGGCTCTCCCTGCCCTGGCATAGCCACAGTAGGAGATGGTGGCTCAGGTCTCTTAATGCAGAGAGAACTCCATTAGCATTTCACCCGCTATTACTTTGATTCTCAAGCTCCTGTCTGATCTCTTGTCTGATACACGGTATGTTCCAGACTTTTTGTGGCGCTTCTGTTGGTGCAGAACAGAGGATTATTAGGCTGCAAATAAATTGTGGAACATGACTCGAAAAGGAAGTAACTTGGTGGAAAAAATTGTTTTTTTGAATGAGTCATATTTCTTCCTTTACTTGCAAGAAGTACCCATTAATAGTTGTTTTTCGTAGATCTGAGGCCCCTCAAGTGGGCACCACCATGTCCTCAGGCATTCTGTGGGGCCCACAACAGTTTCTTAGACTTCCATACAGGTTTCTTAGATTTTGACGTGCCCCCAGGCTCCAGACCCCCCAGGCCCCAGTCTTACCTTCCTCATGCCATTAAAAACATCCATTTTGTATATGCTGTAAAAACAGTTCTCATCACCTATAATGTGCCTCTGTACATTTGTTTGTTTGTTTTGTCTGTCTCCTGTAGGTTTCCATTGAAGTTGAAACTCCAACACAGATTTCTCTGGTTGATGAAGCATCTGGTGAGGTAGTCAGTTATGTTGGCTGTTTAACATTTTAATATTTCACCTGCTCTGAAATTCCAATTTTGGCCAACAAAATGGAAACTTGTCTATTTTACTTTCTTCCCCTGCCTTGTTTGCCCCAATTTCCTCTCTTTTTTTATACTGTACTTTGAAGTCTTCGGGTTTCTCCTCTTTTCTGCATCTTTATAATAAAAGTATATGCTAAAAGCATATGGCACAAGAACCCATGCCGCGTAGATTAAGGGCAGGCAACTTCTAGCCCGGGCACCTTATTGGCAGGAGTTTTTCAGGCACCACTGATCAGTTGGTGGTCTGTGCCTGCACAGCTCTCAGGACTTCCCCAGGGCTGATGATCAGCAGATTGTCAGCACTAGGGAAGCACTGGACACCGTCTTGGCAGCACCGTTTGAATTCACAGAGCAAGGGCAAAAGTGAGTTGTTGTGACATCAGGCGACTGACAGGTCAGCAACCTGTGTGCCTCCCCACCGCCTGTTATACCTGGGGAGAGGAAGATGTACGGAGATAAGGACTGGATCCATTGGCCAGATTCCCATCCCTGATATAAATGAAAGTTGGGGCAGAGCAAGAGTCTGTGACTGCTCTCTCCTCCCACCCCCAGGCCACGGGGTCCTATCCCCAGATGCCTTGTATGCACAATGTTCTGTTTCCCACCTCCGTGTCTTCACTCTGCACGGCAGCCAGGCAAAAAACTATTCATTCCAAAGTTAACATGAAACGAGACAATGTCTGTGTGTCTTCCTTCCTTCCTTTGTGTCTCTTTCCAGAAAGAAGATTTAGTTGTAACACTTCTGCCAGCCGGCCATTGTCCAGGATCAGTTATGTATGCATTTTTCTTGCCTTCAGATAATTAATGGAAATCAATATGAAAAATCTATGTCACAGTGGGTTGTGGTTCTATAAGAATTAAACTGCAGTTACAGTAGTTTATTTTGGATTTGTTCACCAAAGACTTACTTCCCCCCACTTCCTGTTCCTGGTTATGGGCATCAGGGCCTATTAAAGGGGTGCCTTGGTCTCATACACTGTGCCCAAGCAAAATTGCAGTTTGCATTCATATTTGTTACTATTTATTAATGAGTTGGTCTTTCGGCATAACAACGAATCAAACACAGTACAAAAGAAGATTTAAAAAACAATAAAAACAAAATAAACTAACGGTTGGCAATGCCAGTTGAACCAGCAGCAGGTTGCAGAATGGGAGACTGGGAGTTATAGGGGGGTTTAATTTCTCTTTTGCCATCCTTTTCTGGTGGGTATTCTGAACCAAAAATTGAAGGCAGGATTTGAGGCTGTTTCTGTAATTAAGACAGAATCTCATCAGTGTTAGCTGCAGTTAATGCTAATGCTGATGGGAAATGAAATTGCACTTACAGCTTGGGTGAACAGGGCCTTGGTTTTTTTGTTTTTTTGTGTGAGAACTGGGGAGAGCCACAAGAGTGAATGTGCACAGTCACAAGCGTGATTAAGATAATTGGGGCACTACATATGCACCTGTTTACCGGTGAAACTCGGAAAATTAGAATATCGTCGGAAAGTGCATTTATTTCAGTAACGCAACTTAAAAGGTGAAACCAATATATGAGATAGATGCATGACATGCAAAGCAAGATATGTCAAGCCTTTATTTGTTGTAATTGTAATTATTTGTCATTAGGCGAGTCAATTATAAATGGAATGTAATTCATGAAATGTAATAGCGATATTTATTTTTGTATTATTGTAACTATTTGTTTTATTACTGTGGAATTTCCAAAAGAAATCATTTGTAAAAATTAAAAGAAAAATAAAGAATAATAAGTTGCATTACTGAAATAAATGCACTTTTCGACGATACTCTAATTTTCCGATTTTCACCTGTATATGCCTCATCGTCCTGCTATGTGCAATCGTCTGCCGCCCAAGTTTCTTAGCCGAAAACCAGTGCCGTAGCCCACTCTCCTGGCTTTCACCATTCCATGGTTCCGAAACCCAGCAAAATCCCCAATGCTGAAACTGACAGCGGTGCCTTTTCTCGTGCAGGTTTCTCTTCCAAGGTGAAAGTGGCAATGTGTTGTACACTGGGGATTTCAGACTTGCCAAGGGAGAAGTGGCCAGAATGGAACTTTTGCATTCAGGGAGCAGGTAATGGATTGTGGACTTTTCTGGTTTGGCTTCGTTGCCCTTTGACCTTCCTAACGGGATTAGAGGGTCGGGTGCATGACAGGCAGGTCCCTGTTATATTAACCGTTTGCAGGTAACTGGTATGCTTTGCACGTGAAAACCAGTAGAACACATGGACCCTGCATGCAAACCTCTTAAACCTTTAGAGAGCAGTCACAGCTTTGGCTCAGGAGCTGACAGAAAGGAAAGCCTTAGCACTTGCATATTGCCTTCCACGGCCACAGTGTGCTGTGGAGATTTGGGCCCTGCTTTGATAGGAAGGCTGCTTGGTTTCTTCTAGGTGCATTCATTTGTGAAGGCAAATGTCACCCTTTGGGTGCCAACAGAAATATGAGTATATTGCTGAGTAACACGTGACTGATAGTGCTATGCCAAGCACAATCATAGTATTGAATTTCTCTCTTACAGAGTGAAAGACATCCAGAGTGTGTATTTGGATACTACTTTCTGCGATCCCAAGTATTATCAGATCCCAAGCAGGGTAAGTAAAAATTGAAGGAAGAGATTTTTTTAAACAAACCAAAAACCCAACATGCATTTTGCTTGCTTGGCCAGAATTCCGCTTGGGACTTTTAGCAGCCAACTTTTCAATGAATCCTGGGAACTGTAGTTTATTAGAGGTGCTGAGCGTTGGTAGGAGAACCCTGTTCTCATAGGGCTACAGTTCCCAGAGGGGTTTAACAATCCCTCTTCCCAAGGAACTCTTTTGAGTAGTGAATTTTGGAGTGTGGAAACATCTTCCAGCAATGCCTGCCCTAGGAGTAGGAACTTCTCCAGGACTTCCTGTCTGCCCACCCCACCCCGGAGTCTCTCCATAGGCCACACCCCTCACCAGACCTGCCCATGCCCTCCTGGAGTGCTTTGACCTGACTGAAACGTTGTCTTGAACTGTGCTGATGCCTATTTCTCAGCTGGATGAAGGACAGAGAGAAGGGCCAGAAGGTAGGGAGAAACATTTGACTTGTGTGTGCCTCTGGCCCTTCCCACTGCTGGTATGTGGACCTTGAAGCCCCCCCCCCCAATGTGGAAGGGCAGCCCTTGGCCAAAAGAGGCTCCCTACTCTGCCTGCACAAAGTGCTTGGTTTTAGTGGCCAAGGATCAGTTGTGGGCTCAACAGAACGCAAATCCGTTTAGATCTGCTATACAGGTGAAAGTCGGAAAATTAGAATATCGTCGAAAAGTGTATTTATTTCAGTAATGCAACTTACTATTTTTTATTTTTATTTTTATTTTTACAAATTCTTTCTTTTGGAAATTTCACAGTAATAAAACAAATAGTTACAATAATACAAAAATAAACAAAAATAAACATCGCTATTATATTTGTGTCAGCCCCTTCTGTCAAGAGTTTGGGTGTAACCTTGGATGGCTCCCTTTCCATGGAGGCACAGGTTGCAACCACAGCCAAGGTGGCATTTTTCCATCTTCGCCGCATTAAGCAGTTGGTCCCCTACCTCTCTCAACCTGATCTGGCCACAGTGATCCATGTGATGGTCACCTCTAGGCTTGATTATTGTAACTCGCTCTACGCGGGGCTGCCCTCAAAACTGATCCAGAAACTCCAGCGGGTGCAGAATGCTGTGGCGAGGCTCCTTACGGGGTCCCGGCCGCGGGATCACATCCAGTGCTTTACCAACTGCACTGGCTCCCGGTGGAATACAGGATCAGGTTTAAGGTGCTGGTTTTGACCTTTAAAGCCTTATGCGGCTTAGGACCCTCGTACCTACAGGACCGCCTCTCCCGGTATGACCCACAGAGGACATTAAGGTCCACAAATAATAACATATTGGAGATCCCGAGTCACAAGGTGGTTAGGCTGGCCTCGACCAGGGCCAGGGCCTTCTCAGTACTGGCCCCGACCTAGTGGAATGCTCTGTCCCAGGAGACTAGGGCCCTGCAGGATTTGTCATCTTTTCGTGGGGCCTGCAAGACAGAGCTGTTCCATTTGGCCTTCGGACTGACGCAGTCTGACCCCACGGTTACCCTCCCCTAAGGTTTTATTTCATAATGGTTTTATCTTATTCGTAGATTTTTAATTTTAAAATTGAATTTTAACATTGTATTAATCTGCGTTTTCACTGAATTGTTTCTTTTATACTTGTGTTGATATTATTTGTTGTTAGCCGCCCTGAGCCCGGTCTTGACTGGGAAGGGCGGGGTATAAATAAAAATTATTATTATTATTATTATTTCATTAATTACATTTCATTTATAATTGACCCGCCTAACAACAAATAATTACAATTACAACAAATAAAGGCTTGACATATCTTGCTTTGCATTTCATGGATCTATCTCATATATTCACCTTTTAAATTGTGTTACTAAAATAAATGCAATTTTCCGACTTTCACCTGCATGTAAATGCCCTGCGATCTTTTTCCTTCAACAGGAAGAATGTATGAAAGGCATATTAGAGTTAGTGCAAAGCTGGATCACACTCAGTCCTTATCACGTGGTGTGGCTGAACTGCAAAGCAGCTTATGGATATGAGTATTTGTTCACAAATCTCAGTGAGGAGCTTGGAGTTAAGGTAAGATTGTTGTTCTGAATGCAACCCCTTTCTGAGTGGAGCATAAACATGATCCCTCCTCCTCACCGCAAGGCAAATTCCTTAGGAAGGAGAAGCTTGCTCTCTCTTTTCTCAGTCTAGAACAGCACTAATAATGGCAAACTTAATTTCCTAGGTCCACGTGAACAAATTGGAAATGTTTAAAAACATGCCAGAAATCCTCCACCACATCACCTCCAGTCGGCACACTCAGATTCATGCCTGTCGCCATCCAAGGGTGCGTATCTGCCAGCAATTGACACCCCTCCCTTGGGTGTTAAGTGCTAGAGCCCCTGGGGGCTCCATGTTAAAGAAGAGTCTGGCTTTGAAGAAACCAGGAAATGTTTGGCCAAAGCAGCTTTAATATTCTTATTTTGGGGGGAAGGTTTACTTTCCCATGGCTTTTCTAAAATGACTATTCACAGTGCCATAAAATGCACTAAACCAGGCATCCCCAAACTGTGGCCCTCCAGATTTTTTGGTCTACACTTCCCATGATCCCTAGCTAACAGGACCAGTGGTCAGGGAAGATGGGAACTGTAGTCCAAAACATCTGGAGGGCTGATGTTTGGGGATGCCTGCACTAAACCAAAATAAAACTAAAGCACGGATGAGATGACAGTAAAGTATCACTTTTAAAAACCCACCAAGGAAGCTGTTAGACTTTCCGGCCCCTGAAAACACCGCTTTGAAGGTCAGGCCTGGGTTGGCTGAGTGGAAGGGCTGTAGCTCAGGGACAGCACACAAGCTCTGCAGGTCAACCTCTGGCACATCTGGGTAGAGCTGCCTGCTGCCTGAAATGCCAGAGAGCTGCTTCCACTCTGAGTGAGGTGGAGCAGTAGTCTGACTTCTTGTAAGGCCCCTTGCTGTGTACCTTCAAGGGGACGGTATTCCAGGAAGCGGATGCCACCTCTGAACAGCTACTCCTGAGCCCCAGCTGATCCCAGAGGAATCCCAGAGGAAACTTCAAGGAGGAATGTGTTAGTGGAAAAGTACCTTGCAATGTGCAGGATCCAGGCTGCTTAAGGGCTTAGCGATGCTACTCAGCACCTCCAATCGAGCCCAAAAGCACATCAGGAGTATTCAAAGCATGCTCAGTGCCAAGAGCATAGAGAGAAGCTACATTTATTCATAGCTGTGATACTAAGTGCCAGTCTAGGGTACTAGTGGGGAGGGGGGAGGAGTGCTGGGCTCCCCTCATTGTGCGATGCAAAGACCTCCCTCCACTCCAATTTTAGATGCACGAAAGAACAAACATGGCTGCCCAATAGAGCTCTTCATGGTCCTTATACTGTATGAAGCCTCTAACCCTCAGAGCACAAAGGCATCTAGGTGACTTTGCATCTGTTTGAAACAGGTTTTATGTATGTAGTTTTAATTCTCTCAGGGTTTAATTGTATTTTAATGCTTGAATTTTCTGTTTTTAGCAGTTCTTGTTTTTACAGTGGTGCCTCGCTTAACGAATGCCCTGCTTAACGAAATTTCCGCTTAACGAAAGGATTTTTCGAGCGAGCTTGCCTCGCTAGACGAATGCGTTTTACGAAAAATTCGTCTAGCGAATCGTGGTTTCCCATAGGAATGCATTGAAATTCAATTAATGCGTTCCTATGGGCAAAAATTTTTTTTAAAAAAAATTCAATGCATTCCTATGGGATTTGCTAGACGAATTTTTCGCTATAAGAAAAGACCCGTGGAACGAATTAATTTCGTCTAGCGAGGCACCACTGTATCTGTAAGCTGCCTTGAGTCTTCTCAGTGGAAAAGGTGGGGTATAAATGAAGATGTTATAATATTAGAATAATATAAGAACTCTGGTGCTCTGTCTCCACTAGGTGGGCAGTCTGTGCACAGGAGGCAGCCAGTATTGGGGGGGGGGGTCATTTCCCACAGGGAAAAGAGAAAGGTGGTAGGTAGAAGAATTTGCAAAGTTGCATTAGGTATTGAAAAAAGGACGTGCTTGATCGGCCTGGGTGCTACAGTTAACGCTGTCTCTATGATAGGACGATGAAATGTTCCGAGGAAACAGGTTGCCTTGTGGTGTGATTTCTCAGAATGGAAAGCGGTTGCACATAATTAGCGTCAAGCCGTCCACAATGTGGTTTGGAGAGAGGGCAAGGAAAACGAATGTAATAGTGAGGTGAGTACTCTTTTCAATTTTATTTTTTTTAAAAAAATTCTCAAACAGTCCAGAGCATGGAGCAGCTACTGCTGTCAGACCCCATTCAAGGTGTTGCTGCTAGTAAATAAAACACTAAATGACCTAATTGGGAATGCAGGAGACAGCTTTTTCCCTTCCAGAGGAGGATCAGGCAGTCCCAACCCACACTCAAGTGAAACTCAAGGGAACTTTTATTTGGGAGAGGATAGGTACATTTAGGTAAAACCTTGTATAGTTTTTCTTTCACTTTGATTATTGTATATAGTTTGCTTGGATTTTATGTTGATAGCTGCCCTGGCCATAGCTGTCAAGTTCTCCCTTTTTTTAAAGGGAAATTCCCTTATGCTGATGAGGCTTCCTCGCAAGAAAAGGGAAAACTTGACAGCTATGGCCCTGGCACACATGGCAGAATATAGATCAATAACGGTATCTTTATGTAGGTGTGCAGCATGACTCTGCAACTGAAAAAGGTCCCTATAGGGTCTTGCAATGATGAGTAATAAGGTGGTCCCTGCCCTCCGACATGATCTAAAACACATGACACAAAACAAAAGCGGGGGAAGAACCAGCCTTGGGCACGAGTTTTAAAGTTCTTCTCGAGTGTTTTCCCTGCCCTTAAAGGCTTGCAGGAACCAGGCGCCTTTAGCTGCTCCTTCTCTGGCCTGTGGGTGGGGCCTGGATGGCCTCCCACTTTCTGTGATATTCTTCCAGGGAGGCAGGACATCAATTTTTATATGTGATTAAGGTGCTGATGCTGTTCACATATTGATAATTTAATTTCTGGTTTCTGCTTAGGACTGGGGAGAGTTCATACAGAGCTTGCTTTTCCTTCCACTCTTCTTACAGTGAGGTATGTATAGTATTTGTTTTTGTAAAATAAACCCCTTTTATAATATACAGAGCAGCCTTTATAAGATTTTATATTTATATTTTGTAGCCTTTATACTAGGATGCACTTTGGGGTTAGTAAAAGTACAATAATGATTATTTATTCATCTTTAGGAAGCGCATTAAAGCTGCTACATGTTACCTTGGTAATCCTGCTAACATCCCTTTGAGGTCAGCTGGTATGTTCTCTATTTTATAGGCAAGGACTGAGGTTGAGGAGGGTGTAGCATGTCTAGGGAAGCCCCTCTTTTCTCTCATAGCTGACAAGAGACTTGAACCAGAAACTTTGCAGCTTGCTGTCTTCGACTCAGCCCTGAGGCTCCACAACTTGAAATAGGCAAAGGGAACCAAGCATTAATAAACGTCCCATTTGATATCCATGGGATTGAGAGGAAAAGAACAAAACCAAAACTCTCTTAGATGGAGGATGAATGATGACCTGTTGGATGACAAGAGAATAGTAGGAAAAACAAAGAAGATCTTAAAGGACTATTTTCACTGGAATTTACACAAAGAAACCGGACTTGACATGGTGTGGGATGCAAGCGAAGCAGTAATGAAAGGCTTTTTAATACACACACAAAAAAACTTCCTGAAGAAAAAGACAGAGAAAAAGAAAGAGGAAATCTTGACTCATCTCATGGAGAATGAAAAGAAATTAATTTCGAGACCTGAGGATGAACGGATTAAGAATAATTTTAAAATGCTTCAGACACAGTTTTGCATCAAAATGCAATGAATAAAATTAAAATAGGGGATGAAGTGACGGAAGATCCAAAGGAAATAAGGAAAGCCTTTCAAAAAAATTATAAAGGTTTGTATAGAAAGAAGGAGGATATGAGGAAGATAAAAGATTATTTGGAAAACCATAAAATGAGACAAATTCCAGAAGAGAGAAGGAAACAATTAAATGCACCAATAACAATACAGGAAATGCAAAATGCAATAAAAAGAATGAAACAAGGGAAATCCCCAGGACCGGATGGGCTTACGGCGAAATATTATAAGACTCTTAAGTGGACAACTAGCACCAGTACTTGCGGAGGTGATGAACAATATTTTGACAGGAGGAAAGATTGCAAATACTTGGAAAGAGGCATGTATAACATTGATTCCAAAGCAGGACACAGATGGCTTAGATGTCAAGAATTATAGGCCAATATCGTTACTGAATAATGATTATAAACTTTTTGATATAATTGCGAAACGGTTGAAAGAGATTTTAAATAAGATAATTCATAAAGATCAAGCAAGGTTCATTCCTTGTCGACAATTAAAAGATAATGTGAGGCAGATTATTAATAGAATATTTGGAGACCAGGATTGATAAACCTGCGGTGTTAATGTTTATAGATGCAGAAAAATCTTTGTAAAAAGAAAAAAAAAAGCTCTCCAAGCAGTGGCAAATCACAGCACAAAAAGGACTGCAAGCAATGTTTAAATGCAGAA
Source organism: Zootoca vivipara (assembly GCF_963506605.1). Taxonomy (NCBI): domain Eukaryota; kingdom Metazoa; phylum Chordata; class Lepidosauria; order Squamata; family Lacertidae; genus Zootoca; species Zootoca vivipara. Next base: position 1,021,422 of record NC_083285.1, read on the forward strand.
AATTAATTCCTCCTCCAATCCTATTTTGTAGATTCAGGATTTCTTGAGCTACATTCGCCCGGTGAATGTGTATCCCAATGTAATTCCAGTAGGTGTGACAGAAGACAAACTTATGGAAATGTAAGTTTCTGTCTTTTTGTCTCTGGCTCTTTGCTACAATGATGTTTCTAAGTAGTGTTAGACGCTGCCTTGTATGAGCTATTTATCTGTTATGCCCACTGAAACTGCTCAATTGAGAAAGATTTACTCCTTGTAGTAATTTTCCATCTTTGCTCTGCATAGTAAAACAACATGCTGGCATTGCTCATATTCACAAGTGAAAGCCATCTTCATTAGGAAAGCAGCATCCTGGTGTTTCTGCTGTCTGGTAACATCAGGGAGAGGAGCTTAGGCTCTAGATAAAGAAGTATGTGTTTATGCTTTTATTGTTTAAATTGGTTTTATATAGATCTATTTTTATGACACAACCATACTTTTAGGGAAGTATTGTACAGTAGTAATTCATTTATCTTGGGCCTGGGTTGGGCATTTCCCCCCCTCTTCCATAATTATAAGTCCGACAAAGTACTTCTGGTTATCTTAGCAGGGTTGTTGTTGGTTTTCCCCCCCCATTGAACACCTGAATTTTTGTAATGTGATCTGAATTTGCTGAAAATAAAAGAGGAACTAATGAATGTTTCAGCTACAAAATTCTGTATTGCTTCTTCTCAGTTTAAAGCCATTATGTACATCATACAACAAAAATAACGAGCTGAAATATAAACCACTTGGAGCACTGAAGAGAACCAAACCCTCAGAAATAACAGACACAGGTAAGAGAAAGGCGAGTTTTTCTCTCTTCAGTCAGAGGGAGATGGCAAAGGAAAGGACTCCTGCGGTTTTGAAGCAATAAATCATGTTTATTGCATGATTATGTCATCTCTCTAATGAACTTCCGGTACTACATTTTTTAATTTCACTTGCATCTCACCCTTCTTCTAAGCAACTCAACATGGCATGCATAGTTGCTGTCCACCCTCCAGCTTACATTCCTAACACCCCCGTGGGACTTAGCTTAGACTAAGTGAACATGACTAACCTTAGGTCACCTAGTTACAGGTAGGTAGCCGTGTTGGTCTGCCGTAGTCGGAACAAAATAAAAAATTCCTTCCAGTAGCACCTTAGAGACCAACTAAGCTCATACCAATGACAAACTTAGTTGGTCTCTTAGGTGCTACTGGAAGGAATTTATTTAGTTTATTTCAACTTAGGTCACCCAGTAAACTTCGTGGCTTTAAGTAGGGATTTTGCTCAGGGTTCCCAAGTCCTAGTCTGAAATTCTCCACTTGTACAAATTATCTCCCATAAGGGTGGCTCAAGTGTTACAGCGGCTTCCAGCAAGTTGTCACCCTGGTTAGATTGGAGTCCAACAGTCCAGACATCGGTTTACAGCCTCAAGAGGCTGCTCTGCTGATTCAAGTGTGCAAGCGAATCCTGGGCTGCCCATTCAGATGAGGGAATTGTACCCAAAAGCAGACCAATGGTAAATCTCTCTGCATGTAGAAAATAGCTGGGAGAAGTTAGGCAACCTGTTCTTTCACGGCTGTGGTTTAGAAGTCTCCCCCCCCCCAAAAAAAAACGCTTGGAAGTTTTATAATCCATATAATCTATGATGGTAAGGCATTTGGAGATTGTCTTCACTTCAAGTCATCTTGCTACCTTCTCATGTTCCTGGGTTTTTTGTCTTGACAGATTGTGGGAGTGATGATCTCTTTGATACAGAATTGATTCCTATAAAATACAAGATTCCAAAACTTCTCCCAGAAATGACAGCATCTGAAAATAAGCCCCTTCCTGATAACCATCAAGATGACAGCGACAAAACAAGTTATAGGGCAACTTCCATGCCAGCCCCTTTGAAGGTAGATTTCATAGAGTGTGAGGAATCCAACGGCGAGGATGACGATGAGGAGGAAGAATTGGAGAAAGACATGGTTCTAGATGAACTTCTACCACCCAGTGCAGAGTCTGCCACTGTGTTGCCGAATCCAGGACTGGTCTGTTCAGAGCCCACTTGCAAACAAAATGAGGACCTGCAGAAGTGTATTCTGGAAGTGCCAAAGTGGGATGCCTACTTTAAGCGACATGTGGAAGACACAGATACCTCTGAACACGAGGACTATGCTCTAGCTCCCACAGATTCTAGTGAGCCTCAGTCCTCCAACCTGTTCAGCGATAATGAGGATTTTAGTGATTCTACTCACATCTCCTCCCAAAACTCTTCTCAGTCAACGCACATATCTGAACAAGGTAGCCAAGGGTGGGACAGTCAGGCAGATACTGTGCTCATTTCCCCACAAGAGCAAAAGACTTTTGAGTTCAGCCCTTTAAAGAGAGGAGCAGAGCGAGCAATGCTTTATGCATCTTGTTTCCCCGCTGGGGAAAACCGGACAGACATGCAGAGTTGCAAGGCTTTGTCTCACAGTGCACCTTCTACAAACAGTATTAAGTCGGAACGCCAAGGCAGAGCTCAGGAGGCGAGTGCAGCAGCAGCACCTACGTTGACGCCAAGTGTGCAGGCTGAATCAACTCCAGAAAGGAGCAAACAAGAGAGTTCAGGGCTGCTCAAGCCTGAGGACCAACTAGAGTCTCAGAGCTCTTCTGACTTTGAAATCCCCTCTACCCCTGAGACAGAGGTTCCTAAACCAGACCAGCTGTGCAGCCTGTACAAGAAGCTGGCAGCAGGGGAAAGTCTACACTGATCGGGAAACAAAAAGAGCTATCAACTTTTTTCTGTCATGAATGAATGATGTTATTCCTCAAATCATGTATTTTGACACTTGACCATGTGCCATTTGAATTTTTGCTTTTGTAACTTCTGGTTTTAATACTGAAAATACAAACTATGATTCTGTTTTTATAGGAAGTTGCTTCATTCACACTGAAATTGGAATTTAATAGAACCATTTGCACTCTGAATTTTAGGGTTCTACAATAAAAGTGAAATTTGATAATATGACCTTGGCAATCCTTTTGGAAACCATGGCTTTAGAGTCTGCTTGGATTTTAGTTTCTCTTTTCTGTGATCATTCGAACACTTTCTAATACAGATACCACTAAAACTTTCTATAACCTACACAATGTTTTCAACTCTCCCTAGTCTTTTTTTACCAGCAGAACAAAGCTGCCATTAGTTAAAATTCTCCCTTTTCCTTAAGGTCTGTTAATCTGTTCTTTGCTTCAACTATTAGTCCAAAACCAGTAGCACCTTCATATACATTTCACTGCTTTGGGGCCAACCTGTGTTCACAAAGGACACTACCGTACCATTTTGAAAATAAAAACTATAGCGCAAATGGGGAGGCAAGAAAAGGTTTTTTTTTTTAAAAAAAAGAAAAGACTGGTTGCTGTAACAGTGAGTCCAGTGTTCAGGTCATGGGTTTGACACAATCAGCAACTTTCCTCCTTTCTCACTTACCTTCCCAAGTAATTGCTCAGATGTTTACTAGCCAAAACTAGCTGGCCTTGAAACAAGCTCTGGCATTCAGAGGAGTCCTAGAGGGTTGTGAGCGGAGGAACCATTCAGGTCTAAAGGGTGCCTCTTGGACAACAGCACAAGAAGTGGAGCCCGTCTTTATAATTTCCATCACTTTAGGTATATGTTGGGTTTTAGGAAGCCTTGTTTATGCTCACCCCTTATCTGTCAGTTGCCATGCATAAAACTCTAGCTCCATGAAATATTTTCTGCAGCTCATTGCTAAATACACAACTGTTACCAGCTTCATCTTAAGACTGTAATGACCCAACTTTTCTGTTTTCCAAAGATCTATGCAGACTTCATATTTTCATTGTATTGTATTTATTGTATTGTACACATGGCATCACTCACTTAAAACCTGGTTTGAGGTAACAATTAAAAAAACAGAACCTTCTAAATTAAGACTACGATGCCACCTCTACAGTAATGGCTTCACATTTTCCGGTATCTTGATCTGTACAGGAAACGTGCAGTGATCCATCCCTAAGAAAAGAGATTTTTATAGTGTGAACATCTGGAGACTAATTGCACCCTGAGAGGTTTCAAAAACTAAGCTCCCACATTGGATGTCTCCATCCTTCCTCCGTGGAATTCTTTTGATTCGACTGACAGGTGTGGGGAGTCCCATTACCCAGAAAACATGCTCTCATTTGTGGGGAACCTGTGGCTTTCCAGCTGTTGGATTCCCAGCATTCAGGAAAGAAGAGAAGTGTGATCCAGCAACATCTGAAGGGTCACAGGCTCCCCATCCCTCTCTTAACTGAAAAGGAAAGGGCAGCGGAAGGGAATGTTAACCAGAGCATCGCACAGTTCAAAGAACGCTTGCCCACTGATCTGGGAAAGAAAAAGCCCCCCTGGTATTCCAGAAGTTGATTTGATCCGCGGTTCTCCCCTAATACATCAACACAGTATGGGTGGAATTTCTGCAGTACCTTGAAAAGTAGATTTTACCAAAAATCTGCAACAGAAAAACCCAAGTTCTGAAAGATGGACATTTCATATGTACTTGATATGCTGAACCAAAGTTGTAGTATTTTGGTTTTCAATACCTTTTCATTGTGAGAACAGTTAGGATATCACGCAGACCACCTTCCTTTATATCTAAATCCTGGAGGACAATCTGCTTAAAACAAAACAAAACATTAAGATGCTTTGTCATCTGCATCTCATCTATTTTAGGAATCTAAACTGTCAAAACCAAAGAAATGCAAGTGAGATTATATCAAAAGCACTTTGATTTAAACAATTTGCTCTACATTGCCATATACAAAAGCTAAAATATAAAATATTTAGCTACAAAGTTTCAAGGTAATCTCAGGAAAATGGTTTTCTAAGGCAGACAAAGCATGCTCTGAAAAAACTAGTCAATCACTATGTAAGGCTAAAAGGAGTAATGAATTAGCATGTATTTCAACACAGGTGAGCAACTTGCAGCCGCTATGTTTACAATTTTAATTCAGATTATTCATTACCAAGTTATTTGGTAGTTTTTATCTGCTTTAAATGTTTTTTTAAATGATTTTTGTGTACCCACCCTGCTCTAAAAATACCGTGGATGTGTTGCAAAGTTTTATAACGTAAGGAATTCAAGAGGCAAAAGCTTCAAATGCCTAATGAACATACAAATAAGATTTGTGACACTGAAGTACCGTATTTTTTCACTCCATAGGATGCACCTCATTTTTAGAGGCGGAAAACAAGAAAAAAATATTTCTGGTTTTCCTCCTCTAAAAGGCTGGGAGGAGGGGTGGAAGGGGCTCCTGTCCGTCCCTCCTCTCACCTTGCTGTAAAGCAAGCAGACCTTGAGGACAGCCTCAAGAAGGAAGGAAGGAAGGAAGGGAGAAAGAAAGAGAGACAAGGAAGGAAGGGGTGAAAAGAGAGGGAAGGAGGGAGGGAGGGCAAAGAGAGAGAAGGAAAGTGTGTGTGTGTGAGAGAGAGAGGGAGAGGGAAGGAAGGAAGGATATTAGTATTTTTAAAAATGCATTAGGAGAAATTTACACTAAAATGCTGGAGAATTTTCAAGAGGATTAAAAAAAAGAAAATTCATGAATTGCTGCAGCAGACATGTGATGAACCAAAGGCTGGAAAAATGAGAAGCTGAGAGAACCAAAATTAACAGTCCCTACCATCCCTAAGGACAGGCAAAAGGAAGTACGGTACTTCTTTACATATTGGATAATATTGCAACCACAAAGTTGCCACTAGATGGTTTTTAATTGGGATTAGGCAAATACACTGAGCTTGCTAATTGAGCTAGTGGAGCTACCTCCAAGTTCAGATGCAATATGGGTCTGAATACCAGTTGCTTAGGAAGAACAGCAGCAAAAAAAGCAATTGCCTTCACATCCAGCTTGTGGGTCCTTAAAGAAACATCTGATAGGCCACTGTAGACAACAGGAAGCCTTTGGTTTCGTCCAGAAGGGCTATTTTGAAGGTCTCTATCTTCTTCCCATTTCCCACTTTTATCATGTCTGAAGCTGTTCATGGCAGGGCACTCTCTGCAAGGTTCACTCCTTGCAACATCTTATTATAGGGCATGGAGCCATGTTCAGGAGCAGCAGGCAAAGAGGAAACCCAAGCTTCGAAACTTTGCAGAATGCCAAGCACACACACGAAGCTCAGCCTGCCTGGCCAGCAGTCAGCAAAGGATGCCTGGAATACTGACTTGTCTCACACCCCAGCAATAGGCTCGCTTTTCCCACTGCAGAGATGCCACCATCCCTGGAGCTGGGTGGCAGAGCCCTGGCTGTTCAACACCAAGCTTCCCGTTATCCCATTCCGCCAGGACTCCCCTTCCCAAGAGACATCTAGGCAGGCTGGAGAGTGCCCCCGAGCATGTGCAGAGTTCTTGACTAGTGAGTAACCCCATGCAAGGAAGGGGCGACAGTAGAGCAGGCTGATTTACGCCGGCAGCACCTCTCCTTTAAAAGGAGGAAGGTAAAACCAGCTCCTATTTCCTCCCCCTCACCTTTCAGGTGTCGTCCCTCCCCAGCAAAGAGCAACCCCGCTTCTTCCTCTCCGTTCTTCCCTCAGTTTCCTAGCCAGGCAGACGCGCTGCCAGCTAGCCCCCACTCCCCCCCCCGCATCCCCACTCTGCAGCCCACGCACTTGTAAGCGCCCAGGCAGAGAGCGCGCACCTACCAGTGAGGGGGAGCCTCCCCCCCATGTGTTTCCCCCCACCCGGCAAAGTGAACTGCCTGACCTGGTGACAACATCCGACCACCGTAGCGATCCCTTCCCTTTCTCCCCCAGGGCTACCCGCCCTGTCACGTGCTTTTGCTGCTGCGCCCACGGGAGCCCGACGAGCAAGCAGTTCTCCCGGCTGGAACAGGCAGCCGAGAGCCCAGCGGCAGAGGCACCGCCACAGCAGTGAAGGCGCAACCCTCCACAGCCACCACTCTCCTTCCTCGGCACTTCCGAGGAAGGATGGCGGAAAGAGGCGTCAGGACCGAGAGAAAGGCGCTCCCCCCCAAAAAAGGATCGCGGGTTGGAGAGGGATCGCCTGTCCCCACGTATTGTTGCCTGGTGGGGCTCCGCAGCGTGCGTCCGCCTATGCGCCTCTGACGCTCGCAAAAGATCGGAGCCTGCGGTCGACTCCAATCCCTGCTCTTGCGAGCAGCAAAGGCAGGCGGTGGCAGAGGCGGATGGGCAAGCGCCCGAAAGGGCAGAAAGAGCAGGAGCCCCAGCCAGAGGACACACACCCTGTGCTCCACGAGCTGAGAGGCCGCGTCTCTCTCCTCCGAGGACTCCACGCCACGCCTCCTCCTCTGCTCAGTCGAGCTTCACCACCAGCGCGTGCCCAGCACGCAAGCAGCGTGCCCAGCACAGGGAAAAGGAGGAGGAGCGGTGTGGATCCTCAGAGAGAGACGCGGCACAGCCTCTCAGCTCGTGGAGCGCATGGCGGGGGTGGGCGCACGGAGCCGCGTTTCTCTGGCTGGGGCTCCTGCTCTTTCTGCCCTTTCAGGTGCTCATCCGCCCACCTCTACCCGCCTCTGATGCTCGCAAGAGATCGGAGCCTGCGGTTGGGAGAGGCACAGCCTCTTGACCGAAAGCTCACCAGAGCTGTGCCTCACCCAACCGCAGGCTCCGATCCCTGCTCTTGCTAGTGGCAGAGGCGGGCAGCGGCAGAGGCGGGGGCGGTCGAAGGAGCGGGGGTGGTTAGGAGCCAAAAGGAGTGCCCCCGCCTCTAACGCTAGCAAGAGCAGGGATCGGAGCCTGCAGTTGGGAGAGGCACTGGCTTGGCGGCAGAGGCAGCCGAGGGATCCCGCTGCCGGAGCCATGGCATTCGCTCCATAGGACACACAGATTTCCACTTACTCTTGAGGAGGAAAAACAAGCGTTATTTTCTATTGCTATTTCTTCACCTGTGCAAATCTGTTGTCCTCTTTTATGGGGATCTTTTCCAGAGACTCGTATAATTCTAGACAGACGGAGGAGTTGCTTCCTGGGGCTTGTAGAGTATGCTGCCTTCGAGCTGGCAAAGGGGTTCCTGATGGGAACACCACCACAAATTTATCAGCCCCTGACTGATCCATTGCCTAAGAAATAAGAGATGAAGTCAGGTTTTAGAATCTTAGAACAATTAATAGACAAGAAGGATGGATTTTATGCATATTCCGTGTTAAGAGACAAATATTAATTACCTTTAAATGCTCAAGGGCAATATCTTCAGATAAAACAAGTTTCAGTCTCTCACTTACTTACTTTAATTGCTACTTAAGTGCCCCAAAATTTCTTTCAGGAAAGTTTTCACATTAAAACCTAAACCCACAAAGGTAGCAGTGGTGGAAGATAAAGTTAATACAGATTAGGGAGGGAGCTCTCTCTCTAATTCTAAGCAAAAGATATAGATACATTTATTTATTTATTTTTGATTTAATTTATTTATTTGCTTGCTTACCTTGACTAAGATATCTTTGGCAGAACATTCAATAGGCAGTATCTCATCATCTAAAAATGTATTTTCTCTTCCTAGCAAGATCCCAGCTTCCATGGCAGCCCCAATGGGAATGACCTCATCTGGAGGAATAGAGTTCAGCAATTCGACACTAGGGAAAAGTTCTTTGATCAACTGCTGCAGTTTGGGGATACGAGAAGATCCGCCACAGAGAACTACCTAGAGGACATTAAAGCATTAATAGGACAACAGCAAAGATGGACCGGTTAGGCTTTTCAAAGGGTACTTGTGTGTGCAAACTCTGCAAACAAACACACACACACAAAGTGGGGGGAAACAGATGTTCAGACTTATTATCCTGGCTTCTAATTGGCACAAAGTTATAGTTTCACCAGCTCAATGTTGCAATATACTGATATATCTCGATGTCTGAAATAAGGATGGAACTATGTACTGTAGAGGCATTGGCTGGCTTCACAATTTTTCCCTGCATTGTGATTTTTGCATAGCACACACATCATGATTTGAGATATATTGCCAGGTCAAAAACTATGAAACCGATACTGTAGCATAATACGGACTTGAAACCGGTTTTGGACGAGATATCGAGATATTGCCCAGCCCTACTAGGGAGGGATACTTGTCCCTGATCACATTTCCAGTTTAATAAAGCATGGTTTGTGAAACCTGGAACAATAGTCCAAACCATCTGACCACATCTGCTTCCTTGTGAATACACTCCATGTATTTCCTATATGTTTAGACCAAGTTATTTGTATTGTTACCTTATTGATATCATCTGCTGTAAGTCCAACTTGCTTCAAGAGCTTTTTGATGGCTTCTAGGCATTTGTTAAAAAGTGCAGAGCAAATAAGTTCAAATCTGGCCCTGTGTTGTTAAAAAAACGAGCACATCCATATCTGTTCTTCCACAGGGAAAAGTTTGCAGAGAAACCCAATACAGTGGTGCCTCGCTAGACGAATTTAATTCGTTCCACGGGTCTTTTCTTATAACGAAAAATTTGTCTAGCGAATCCCATAGGAATGCATTGAATTTTTTTTGAAAACTTTTTTGCCCATAGGAACACATTAATTGAATTTCAATGCATTCCTATGGGAAACCGCAATTCACTAGACGAATTTTTCGTAAAACGAATTCGTCTAGCGAGGCAACCTCCACTCAAAAAATCCTTTCGTTAAGCGGAAATTTCGTTAAGCAGGGCATTCGTTAAGCGAGGCACCACTGTAGTATAATATTAAACATGGAGCTGCCCTCAGTTTCTGATGGCTCAGAAACTTCAGCTGCTCCAAAATGAAGCAACCAGAAGAGTGAGTGGCTGGGTTTCCATTTAGAACTCGCACAATGCCAGCTTCAAAAGAGCTAAACACGCTTGCCAGTTTGCTTCTAAGCCCAATGCTCACATTGGTGTTTAAAGCCCTGAATAACTTGGGCCCAATACCAGAAAAAGCAGCCCCTTCCCTGCAGATCCTCTTGGGTGTTCAGATCAGTGGACGGGGCCCTCTTAGGTGTTCCACTACCCTAAGAAATCCTGGGTGGGGTGGGAGGCTAGAAGAGGGGAATCTTTGTGGCAGCTCTTAAACAGCGAGATTCCTTCTGGCACCTTCAATGTACCTCTTTACTCCAACTTCATATACTGTCATATGTTTTAACCAATTTTAGTATTTTCTTTTTAAACTGTTATTTTCTTGCCCACGAAAAGGGAAACAGTTGCCTTTTTATAAATACAATTTTAGAGATTTGCACCACTTTAACTTTTATATTCCAGCATCCGCAGAACTCACAGAATATAACTCACAAGTTGCTTAATGTGACCTTTTTTCTACTCCCCCCTATTTCCTTAGAAGGTTCTTGAACGTCTTCTAGTGGCTTGGCATAAGAGGCTTAAGAGTGAGATTAAATCAACATTGGAGACAGAACAAGCTATCAATAAGACTGTTTATTAAGGGGATATTTTATACATAAGGGAATACTGGTATTTCCACTGGGATCTCCTGTGTCTTAATGTCATTTTCAAAGGACTCAAGATTTGGTTGTATCTGCCGTCTTTCGGAAATCATTTAGGGCTTTAAGCACTAATGTGAGCAATGTTTGAATTGGGCCTCAAAATGAAGCAGCAAGCAGTGCAGCTATTTTTAAAAAGGAGTTGGGCAAGTTCTAAAGGGAACCTGACTGCTGTATTTAGAACCCATTCAAGTTTCTGAGTTGCAGCCCTATTCTTCTCTACCAGTGGTCAAATTCTTCCCTATTCTTCTCTACCAGTGGTCAAAACATAACTACCACCACAGACCAATGTCAGCATGCTGTAAATGCTAACTGAACATACCACAAACATCTTTTATTCATTCATATCCCACCCCAACAACCCATATGGAGAGTAGCCAACTATCACGATCATCACCTTACTTGGGGGTTACATCCTGGTGATCATGGATAAAGCCAACATCTCCTATTGTCAACATACCCTTTCCCTGCACCTCCCAGCACTCTCCCAAGCTGAATGTACTGGTAGTTAGGATTGCCAATATTCCCCACACCTGGACGCTGGTCCTCTTTTTATTTTTTTTTATTTTTTTCTGCCAAGCATGTAAATCTGAATTCACAGTTAAATTTAAAGGAACTCATGGAAAACAATGCTAAACATGCAGAGATTCAAGAGTACCGCATTGTTTGCTCCATAAGACACTTTTTTCCTCCTAAAAAGTAAGGGGAAATGTCTGTGTGTCTTATGGAGCAAATTGCCCAGGGGTGAAAAACAGATCATTGCAAGAGATCGGGGAGGGAGATAAGGGATGCTAGCTCCCTTCCGGCCCCACCCCCTTGCCCAGGCCTCCATTGTTGAATGTTCTGCAGAGGGAGGCTGTTTGTTTCCCCAGTTCCCCAGCAACATGTGACTGGCTGATTAGATTATCAGAAGCTGCAGAACTGTGAGTTGATCAGGATTTTTTCCCTTTGCAAAGTAACTCAACAACTTTGAGCTGATCTTTTTAAAAATGGAGCTTTTCCTCTTTGCAAAAGAAGCTGCACAACTGTGAGCTGATCCCAAAAAACCGGGGCTTTCCTCCTTTGAAAACTAAGTGCATCTTATGGTCAGGTGCGAAAAATAGAGCAAAAAATACGGTATATCTTACCTAGACACAGTACAGTCAAAATCCAGCCCATCATACAGAGAGTCAACGAAGCAGTTGGCACTTCCGAGTGTCGATAATGAATGCTTTGCCACTTCAGCACTGTTCATGAGCTTCATCATGGCCCTGGAGTTTTCCCTCACATCACATTTATAAGATCTATGGGGTTGTTTTTTAAAAAAACAAAAAAAGGATTATTGACCATTACAGAGAACCTACTCAGTAATAGTGGCCATCCTTTACCCTAGAAGTTAGGGGGGAAAGGTGGATACTGAAATTTATCATGTTTTCCAAATTCAAAGTATAAACATTACATGCACCTACTCTTGAAAACAGGGGATGTATGGTAACTGGAAGAGGGGAGGTTCTTTTGAGTAAATATTCATGAAGTACAAAGGCACACATTAAGGCTCCGACATCTTAGTGTTGTGCTTAACTCTCATGTTGAAATCAACAGAATTTGGAAGTGCTTAACTTTGGCTATATCTACCCCCACTTTCCCATCCTACTTGTAAGTGATATCCATCAGGATCCTTCAGGAATGTAAGCATGAAAGAAAGGCTCTAACGGCCTTGCAAGTCCACAAAAGTCACTAGCCCTAATTAAAAAAAATACTAGGCTGCTTGCCCTCTCATAGTTACATTACTCATTGTGGCCTGAAAAGGAGAAAAAGGGGAGGAAACCATTGTTCGCAAAGCTTCCATCTACCATAGTTGCCTGGAGACAATTCTTACTCACCTAAGACAACCTGGTAAATACCGTATATTCTGTCGTATAAAACAACTGGGCGTATAAGACGACCCCCAACTTTTCCAGTTAAAATTTAGAGTTTGGGATATACTCGCCGTATAAGAAATATGACCCGGTGTATAAGACGACCCCCGACTTTTAAGATTTTCCTGGGTTAAAAGGTAGTCTTATACGCAGGAATATACAGTAGCTTTTTATAAAGATTGGGATTATTTCCAACTTGAACGAAAAACTGATGTCAAATTTACAATAACCTTTCCCCAAAACATTATGTGAATGTACCATTTGTCTTATTTCAACAGCGCAGACCTTTAGAAGTTGAATTTTTAAAAAAACTCACTATTTTTATTTCCAGAAGCTTTCATTTTGAGACAATGTTTTATTATTTTTAAACTCCCATTGTTTTAAAAATCCTGTTATATATGTTGCGGGCCCCCAAGTGACATTTCTGCACTCAGAGGGTGGATAGAAATGTTTTTCATAAATAAACGTATATCAGTCAACAAAATCTGAAACAAAATACAAACATTACTGGCAATTTTCCATACTGCGAAATTAACAGTAATGGTTCCTTACTACATATTTATAAAATACCACATACTATTCTGGAATCTAGAGCACTTACCTTTGAAACTCAGATGCTAAATGTTGTGCTAAGGCTTCTGTGAAACAAATGCCACCTATACTATCATCTGTGTTCGTGGAAATAACACGATAAAGGCCACTGTTGACTTCAATAACCGTGATAGAAAGAGATGTTCCTCCAAGTTTGTACACCAGCACATTGCTTCCATGCACACAAAATAAAGAAAAGAAAATCAGTATGCCTTGTCTCATTAGCATCAATACTAAAAGCCTTAATAGCAGATTGTCAGGACAATGACAACTGTGTCTCAAAATGACCTCTTTTTATCAGTGCCACTGCTGCACTCCAGAGAGGTCAGGGAAGATCTCCTCCTAGTGCTCTCTCACTTAACACTGCCCTGGCCCATCCTGAAATGAAGTCCATTTAAATTACAGTATTAAAGACTGGTTAATGTATAATGCTTTGGTTTCCCGCCACTGACATTTGTTTAGAAGCAACTGAATTTAAAAAAAAAATGTTGCAAAGGACTCAGATTTTCTTATTTATAGCAGTCTAGGATCCCTCTGGCTCAGATTCAACAGAGAATTCTGCTTCATGAACTGAATATTCTTGAGAAGAGCAGCTCCCAATACCCCCTCCCATGCTGTTCCACAGGGTTCCCCAACCTTCTAAAGCAGATTTTCAGCTGCACAAGGAGCTACACAGGGTAGGAGACCAGCAAAAATTCCCTTCTGCCAAGGGAAGCATTCAGTTCACAAAGGTCCATTCCACACAACCCTAGAGCCAACTCACTTTACACCATACTATTTAAAACCAAGGCTGTAATCCTGAAACACTAAGGATTAAGTCTTGTTGAGTTTTATATCTGTGTAAGCATGCTTGGGGTTGCACTGGAAAAATGGTTGCTTAAAGACCAATTCTCACCTTTTCCCACTAGGTGAATCTTGCCCAACTCCGTAAGCCAGCAGAGCAGCAGATGGTTCATGAATTAACCGAAGAACATTAAGCCCAGCTGCAGTAGCAGCTTCTCTGAAATAAAGACAAAATTTATATTAGTACGTCACTTTAGATTAATCAACACTTTAGATTAATCAACAGCAAAGTACCTTTTTTTGGTATACCTTTTTTTGGTATACCTTTTTTTGGTATAGCTGGCCCCTATCCCTGCATCACTACCACAAACACCTTACAAAACATTGCCAAACTGCTACAAGACATACAGTAAGCATGCCAAGAGACATTTTACTTAAGCACAGATAGGCACATTGTGGTAGGAGAATAAGCTATGTTTGGTCATGCAAATTGCACTTGAAGCTCAAAAAGATCAAACCAGTACAGGAAATGTGCTCCTGCTTCTGTTTGGAGACCTTGGTGACTATGCAGTTAGCAATGTCCGAACACAAGATACAGGAGAGTCAGGGCCAGGCATGACTTGTAGTAGGGTAAAGTGATCAGGTGGCATCAAGAACAGGCAACAGACGGAGGCACAAATGACTGCTTCCAGGACGCAGCAAGACTTCTGAACTGTTAGCCCTAGATGTGCTACAAATAGCAAAATGCCTTCAGCTGGCATGTCTGAGCCCTTTCCTATTTTATACAGTGCTCTGCACTGAATGGCCCACTCCTAATGTAGAATGTATACCATGGCATGAAGGAAGGAATAGGGGCATTCAACTGCAAGTCAAGACGCATGCTTGTGAAAACTGGCCAGGAAAGCTGAGGCCACTGCTGGTAAAGGTTTTCAGTGCTTCCTAGTGAAAAAACAGGGTGCTTGGTAGTCGTAAATCTGTGACTATCTGGCCTCTGCTCAAGATACCAGCTTCCACGGAAGATTGACAACAACAACGTCCCATAGGCTGGCTATTTAAAAACTACCCGTATGGCAGCTATAAGCTGATGTGGTTGTCTATCATGTGGCTACAAAGTGAACCAAGTTATCATGGACCCACCTCCCAATTTCTGAGTAGTTTTAAAAGTCCATTTTCTGTGTGGTAGGAACCTGAAGATTATTTCCTTTCCATGGTCCCAGAACCTCTAAGCAGGAAGTTCTTAACAGCTATGGCATGACAAGTGATGATGTTATTTCACTGAAAAAGTCCAACTGTCTCAGGGCATCTATTACGTATTTACAAATGAGAATTGAGCTACTCCAAGTTAACACCATGTGCTTATGGTTGAGCTGAGATGTTGAACCCAGATCTTCCAAGTCCAACTATGTCCAAATGCTTCCTGTCCAGACATCTCAAATTCCCACAAATACATTGAATAAAAATAAGGTGAAAACTGTATCCTCACCCAAGGGCATTCTTCTGTTTGTCTCCGAAGTCAAAAGGTACTGTAATCACAGTGTCATTAACATCTGAGCCCAAAGCAGACTGAGCAGTTTCTAATACAAAAAGACATTGTATTGTGAGTAAAAGCAAATTCAATTTATAGGTATTCTTACCACTTTTTCTTCTGGGGAAAGAGTTTAAAAATGCACATTTTAATATCATACCTTTCATTTTACTGAAGATAAGTTTTGCAACATCTTCTGGGGAAACAAGTTTGCCATCTATTTCAAAGTTTAGTTTTCCATTCTTTTCAATGACCTACAAATGAACAGAACACATACAAATATGACTCTCTCTCAGCTTATCTGTTATAAAAGATTGTGAAAGATTCCTTTCATCTGAGAAATTATTTAGAAAGCAAATATTACACCCCCCCCAGGTCTGCTCCCAAGGGTTGGTGCACTCTAGAGCAAATGGGGAGGGGAGGCGTGGGGGACTTGTTGGGGGAAGGAGGAGGAGGAGGAGTCTATTAGTACTGCACTGTATCCCTCCAGCAGGCACAAGAATAATCTTCGGTAAATAATCTGCCGAATTGCAGATATATTGGTCTAGTAGTTTTTGTGCTAGGTTCCTGTGCTAAGCTAACTGGGGATGGGGTGGAAGAGACCTCAATGGGAGTTGCTTTCCTGAGACTGCACTGGTAACTTCAAGGCTGAATTGCTGCCATGTAACCATTGTGGGGCTGCCCTCGTCTCTGGTCTGGAAGCTGCAGCGAGTGCAGAAGGGGGTCGCACAGTCTGTGGCTGGGTTTGCCTTCCACCAACAATAACACCAGTACTAAGAGAGCTAAACTGGATGTCAGTCTGCTACTGGGACAAATTTAAGGCTTCATTTTTACTGTATAAAGCCCTTTTATGCAGGGGTGTTTTTTTTTTTTGGGAGAACTATTTTATCTGGTTCTGCTTGTTGTATATCACTATAGTATTTTTGCAATGTTTAGCAGTTTATAAATACTACTAATAGTAATGGGAGGAAAACATGAAGTAGCTTCTTACTTACTGAACATTTACTTTCTGCAATGTACTTCTCAGCTTGTGGGTCACCAGAGCTGTCAAAACAAGGGAAATTGACGAGTACTTAAACAACAACAAAAAAACACCCCAAAATTTACATTTATATTTTCAGCACATAAGAATTGTGTTTAATGAAGTCCTCCTTAATTTTTATTTCTTTATGTACGTATTTAAGCATGATATCAGTTTGGACTTTTTATTTCTTAATAGTAGAAAAGATTCAAAACAAAACAAAGTTACATTCCAGAACAACTCGCTTTAAATTTTGTGAAATAAATTACATACTTCTTACAAGAGACTTCTAAGCAGCCTGCTTGCATATTTAAGCCTGGTAACAAGGTTTGTACTTACATGCCAGTTTTTATACATAACAATCCCATTCTGTCTGATAAACCCACACTAAATCCCCAAATGAAGTTTATTACTTTCCGCACCTTCTCCCAAGAATCTGCTTTACTTTCACCACTGTATTTGAAAGATTTCTCACTCTGTTTTGTTTTGCTGCCAGGCCAACAACCTGAAAATAATTTTAAAAGATTTGTTCAACAATAAAAGAAAAGAAAAAAGATTTGTTCAAAAACAATAAAAGTACACCACCACTTTTTCTTCAAATTTCTACTGGGGAAAAAGTTACCTCTTCATTTTCTGAAAATGCAACAACAGCAGGAGTAACCCTGTCACCTGCATCATTGGCGACAACATCTGCACGACCGTCCTGAAGAAGCAACACACACATGGAGTAGAATGATTAAGTATAATAGCTCATTGACACAGAAATTAAACACAGTAACTCATTACCACTTCCAGCTGTTCTAGATTGATGGCCACCCCAAACCATAGTTAAGGAAGGGTGCTGGGCTCACATGTAAGCCATGATTAAAACAAACTAAGCTTCATAAGCCAACAACAAATCATTACTTCAGTTTACAGATTGTTGGCAGTAAATTAGTTAAGCTAGCAGGGTTCACAAATACTACTAAACTGTGATTTCATAAACCATAATACAGTCATACCTTGGCTTAAGTATGCTGCAGGTTGCGTACTTTCAAGTTGCGCATGCACAGAAGCGACCTGAGCCACCAACTTTGGAGCTATGGCCGCTCGGGTTGAGTACGACACCCCAGAACAGATTGAGTACTCAACCCGAGGTACCACTGTATAAGAAACTACAGATTAGCATTATGTGCAAACTTTATCCAGCGAAGTGTCATCCAAGTAAACTGATGGAAATGCATTTTACAAATAGCACATAAGCTTACTTTCATTTACGTGAGACATGGCCCTCAACAACACCCACCACAATCCCGATGCACACAAACTCTATGCAAATTAACAGAAGAGATGACTGAAGTGACACAGGCTGTGAACCACTGTTGCTGGCCATCTGTCTGTCTTGAAATACAATGGAGTGTGCCTCTGCCAAAACAAAGCAGATAACCAAGTGAGCAATTTTTTTCTCCAAAAAATGTGGTCTATGATGAGTCCACCTACTCAGCAACAGAATGAGATGGCAGAGTCCAGAAGCAGCAGAACAGACTGGACCACTTCAGGTGTAGGCAAGGACGTCACAATGGGATGCGCCACTGCAGGAAAGATGGCCTGCAACTTGCAGACTCAACGGAATAACAACCACAGTTGTAAAAGGAGCCCATCAGGATGGCATGGCAGCTGGAGCGCACCGGGATGGCATGGCAGAAGGCAGTGAGACAAACACTGGATGGAGGCATCCTTTGCCTGGTGTTAACAAGATGGTCAACTCCAACCCACCTGCCATGGGTAGGGGTGAGGTTGGTGGGGGCAATGTCCCATCTAGCCCAGCATCCTGTTCCCACAGCAGCCCACCCCATGTCGATTGTGGAAAACCAGAGGGCAGGACATGAATGAGATCAAGATCAGTGCATCTGGCTGATCGAGTCCACCCAGGAACGGCTCTGGGAAGGATTCCTGCATTGCAGGGGGCTGGACTAGATGATCCTCTGGGCCTCCTCCAACTCGACAATTCTATGATCCACTTTCTCCATTTCCAGCAACTAGTACTCAGAAGCAGGCACGCAGGTAGCCCTGTGGTCTAAACCACTGAGCCTCTTGGGCTTGCCATTCCGAAGGTTGGTGGTTCAAATCCCTGCAACGGGGTGAGCTCCCATTGCTCTGTCCAACTTCTGGCAACCTAGCAGTTCTTAAGCACACCAGTGCAAGTAGAAAAATAGGTGCCACTGCCGCAGGAAGGTAAACGGCGTTTCCGTGCGCTCTGGTTTCTGTCATGGTGTTCTGTTGCGCCTGAAGCGGCTTAGTCCTGCTGGCCACATGACCCGGAAAGCTGTCTGCGGACAAACACCGGCTCCCTCAGTCTGAAAGCAAGATGAGCGCCGCCGCAACCCCATAGTTGTCTTTGACTGTACTTAACTGTCCCAGGGATCCTTTACCTTTACCTCTTCAGAAGCATTTGCTGCCTCCCTTTTGTAGCCAAACCTTTTTTAAACCCACCGCTTCCTCCTGGGGGAGCAAGTGCTTCCACGGAGCCCAACCCTTTGGGCCAGAGGTCTGTGGTCTCTTCTTGCAGGGCTGGTTTTCTTTTGGGGTGGGGTGGGGAGGTGAGGACTCTCTCCTCACCCTTTCACTCCTGATTAGGATGATTTGGATTAGGGTTGCCAGACTCAATAGAGGACAGGACTTCTGTGCCTTTAATTGTCCTGCTCTCTTTTGAGTCTGGAAACCTTAAAGAGAAACCAACAGACCCTTTGTTTCATTTCTAAGCAAAGGGTCTGCTGGTTTCTCTTTTAAGGTTTCCAGACTCAAAAGAGAGCAGGGCAATTAAAGGCACAGAAGTCCTGTCCTCTATTGAGTCTGGCAACCCTAATTAGGATTAATCCAATTTGTATGCTGCCCTTCAACCAGAACAAACCAATAACGCCCCCCTCCCACAAACAAATTCAGGAGGATACAAATTTAATAAATAATAACAACAGCCGCAATAAATGTTATTTAAAGGCTTCTGGCGACTCCAACGTCCTCCTCAAACCCCGCTCTAGCCACTCAACAGCACTACCTCGCCCAGGAAACGAAAATTATTATTAAAATTAAAATTACATTCATTTTCCCCTGCCCCCCCCCATTAGGCATACACGGAAGAGGCGAGACCCCCTCCCCCCGGCCGAGCACCTTATAGGCGGCCGCACACGCGCAGCTGCTGCCCAGGTGGACCCCGATGGCCGCCATGGATCCGCCGTCGCCGGGAGACTTCTTACCCACAGTGCACCTCGAGGCAGGCTGCGTCAGCGCGTGCGCGTGCGCGTGCCGCTTCCTTTCCCTCCGCCTCCCTGCACCTCCCCTGCGTGCAGCTGTGTTTTCCCCGCCCCGACAGCTGCAACAGCCAATCAGCAGCCGCGTAATGCCGGGCCTACTTCCGTAACCGGAAGAAGCGCGCAGACGGAGGCAGCCAATTAAAAAAACCATTTAAAAAGGTGTCTCCGCGTGACGTTCCGCGTCCAGCAATGGCGGCAGACGGCGGACTGCCAATAGAGGAGCGGCTGGCGTTGTGGGCGGGCCGAACTCTCGCGAGATCAGGAGCCGTAGACGCAGCCATGTTGCGGCCGCCTCGGCCTGGGTGCCGCCCTTGCTGGGTCGCCGTCGCGCTCTGCCTCGGAATCTACCTCGCCTCCGCCTCTAGTCCCACAAGGGGCGCAGAAGCTCCGTGCGAAGGTGAGGGGCTGGGGGGGGGGAAGACTGCGGGGTCACGACCCACGAAATACGGGGCGGGGAGGGACCTCAGAGGAACGCATGGCAGTCCCACACGCGCACGTGTGCATGCACATACACGTGAATTCGTACATCCGTCTGTGCTTGGCTCTCCAGAGGTTAAAGGGAAGACATTCCCCACACACAGGCACGTGGAAAGAGAGAGAGAGAGAGAGAAGAGACCTGGAATACGGGACAAAACACAGGACGTAGCATTTCGCATTGGAATATGGGACGATCCCGCATTATACGCCTACGCGCCCACACACAGAGAAACACACACAACCACACATCCATTTGGTCTGAGGTTTAAATGGCTCCCAGTTAGCCGCCAGTGTGCTGTGTTGTGGTACGTGCTTTTGTGATGTAAAGCCAACCTGTGATCCTCAAGGGAAGGGCAGCTTATTAAAATAAAGAAATAATAAAATAAAATAAAAACGCCTGTTTGTGTTTGTGTGTGTTGCAGTTCTTCTAAATGGTGCGAAATTGGAATTTTTGTCTTGCTAAGCTTGCAGCTGTGGCACAATACTAACTCCCTGCTGTCAATGTTGCTGTTGATGGGACCCCCCTCCCACAGTGCGATTTACATTCGGGCTGAAGTTGTTGGACCATTTTTCCCCTTGTTTGCTGCTTTTTAAATAGGTCTGCATGTCAAATAAAAGATTCGAACCAAACTCAGCCCTCCAGCTGCTTTGGGACTACAGTTCCCATCATCCCTGACCACTGGTCCTGTTAGCTAGGGATGATGGGCGTTGTAGTCCCAGAACAGCCAGAGGGCCAAGTCTGGCTATCACTGGGTTACAAGTCCCATTTTATTTCATAAAACATATACACCACTTGATTGTAAACCTCAGAGGTTTACAAATAGTATATGTGTACATATATGGGAGAGGGTATATGGATTTGTTTTCATGTTTTCATTATGTATTTAGAGTTTCTATTCTGTATTTTTATGCTGTGAATAGCCCTGAGATATTTGCATGAAAAGCAGAATACAAATTTAATAAATAACAACACACCTTCACTGAGAACTCAGTTACATGTAAGGAGCTACGTTTTGAATGGTTCGAGTCTTCAAAATAGGCTCATGGTTTAAAATAAGGGTTTTGTGAAACAGGTGGTGAAACACCAGCTCCTTATTCGTGTTGGCAGCCTGAGGGCAGGGGATTAAAAGCACCCCTTTTGTACGTGTGTTTTCAAAATCAGCGTACATCCACTCAGGAGGGATTGGAGTGCCAGAGAAATTCATGACATGCTGTAGAGCCCAGTGCAATGGTCCTCAGGATTTGAACCCATGATCTGTAGTGAAGCAAAAGCACCACGGCATAACCTAAGTGGGCACACTTTCCCTGGGCCTTTAACAATGTCCAAATCTGCTGGATGGGTGCACGGGGCTACATTAATCAGGGTCCTTCTCAGTGGGGGGGGGGGTTTCAACCAGTAGCTGTTTCTGCTGTCCTGGACCTAGGAAGGGGCTCACTGATTCACACAGGAGGACTGATTCTTTCGTATTAAAGAACCAGAGAAGGCTAACTACCCTGTTTCTCATATTTTAAGACATACCCATAAAATAAGCCATAGCAGGATTTTTAAGCATTCAAGGAATATAAGCCATACCCCGAAAATAAGACATAGTGATAGGCACAGCAGCAATGCCGGCCGCGGCAGGAGGAGGAGGAAAAAAATAAGACATCCCTTGAAAATAAGCCATAGTGTGTTTTTTTGAGGAAAAAATAAATATAAGACATGTCTTATAATATGAGAAACACGGTACATGATCGAGAGCTGTTGCTTGTGGCCATCCAGACTATTTGGTATGATAAAACAGATCACAACTTTCTCACTGCTAGTGCAGATAAAGCTACCCTGTAGGTAGCAAACTTGTCACAGGCCAGCAACCACCTAGTTTTCAAATCATCCGATTGACCTCTTATGAAATTCTGAAACAAAAGAACCTACCTCTAGCTCAGGCATCCCCAAACTGCGGCCCTCCAGATGTTTTGGCCTACAACTCCCATGATCCCTAGCTAAGAGGACCAGTGGTCAGGGATGCTGGGAATTGTAGTCCAAAACATCTGGAGGGCCGAAGTTTGGGGAGGCCTGCTCTAGATGAACTGGACAGAATCCAGAAGTACTGGATATTTCCAACTGCGTTTTTGTAGTTTCTTCCACAATATGGGAAGAGTGAACTTCATTTACTGCTGATTTTAATCATTTTTAAATGTTTCTAAAAAGTTTTTACTGTCTTTATTGATAACTTTAATATTTATTGTAAACTGCTTCGAGGTTTCATTCCAATCAAGTGATAGATGAATTGTGTCGAATAAATAAACATATAAAGATGAATTAAATGTCCTCTTTGGCAGTAGTGAGAAAGATTTTTTTTCAATTAAAGAGAAGATCACCTTTGTGTATGAGGATCAGTGTGCATATCCAACCCCTCTTCCGACAATGATGTCCATCTATAAGCAAGAGAATCACATTGTTTTTATTTGCCTGTATAGAGGAGGTGACTTGAAAGTCTTTTGGGGGCAGAAAAGCAGCCTATGAATATAACTCAATAAAGATTCATATAGGGCCTCCTTCACTGTGAGTGTAATGTTCTCTGACTCCTTTAGGTCCTATGCCTCCCAACAACTTTCTGGCTTTTTCCGGTAGCCATGATGGGTCATTGTAGGGGCCAGATCCCGCCCAAGAGTCACCAACCCCCCCCTTAATGCCAGCCCCCCACAGTAACAGCAGGGCTGTCCAACAACAGGGGCAGGGAACCCCAGGTGCCAAAGGGAGGATTGTAGTCCTGGCAACACAAACCCTCCAACATTCCTCAGGTGAAAATAGGGACATTTCTCCCCCCCCACCCCCAATTTCTCTCTCCCCTTCTGCAAAGCATATTCTGTCAGAAGAAGGGTGAGTGCCCAGTGGCAGAGCTGGGTGCTCCGGCACCTGGAGGGGCACGCATGCCGTGCACTCGGGGGCAGGTGATCCACCCACCGGGACCTATCTTGGCATGGCGATCCTTTCCGGGGAGGATCTCAGTACGGCTGCACAATTCTCCCTGGGGGCCACCCCCGCCTTGCGACTCCAAAGCCTAAAGTGAGCCAGGGGAAGGGGGAGAGCCACAGCAGCTGCTTTGCCGCTTTGCCCACTCGCCGCTTTGCGCTCGCTGGGCTTGGGGGAGTCGCGAGCAGGGGGAGCGCCGAATGTCACCCCCCTTCAGGATGACACCCGGGGCGCCCCACACCCCCTTCCTATGCCCCTGTGAGTGCCAAGACCACTACAGAGTACAGTACACATGCCCTCCACAGTCCTAAGGAAACCTCTTAGTCCCGATTTTATTTTCTTTGGAAGGTTTACAAAAAGAAAAACACCCAAGAAATGAATTTAGAAAGGGGCAAGATTAGACGTGGACACACAAAGCATTTTTTTGTTTAAAGCAAGACTCCTTGCATTCTGCTCTTCTGCCCCTTTCTTCCCTCCCAGGGCAACCCTGCCCTCGGCCTGCCTCTCAGCGCCATCATGCAAGGCTGGGCTTTGGCGGCGGCAGCCTCTCCTCCCTATGAGTTGCCAAAGGGAGGAAATGGGCAGCACTGGCCATGGAGAGGCCAAGGGATGCTCGCTTGCAGTCGCCACTGCTGCCACCCAGTCAATCAGGACTGGCGCCCGCCACTGGCAGCGGCAGCACTGGTGGGAGAAATGGGGACATTCCGGGATCAAATCAGAAGTTGGGATGGAAAATAGTGACACTTGGAGGGTATGGCAGCAACCGTTTTATGCTTGTTCAATGCACACATGGTTGTGCACACACATCGCGGCAACCTGGAAGTGGCTGTATAAGGGGGCGGGACAGGCTTACACAGACTCTGCCAGCTCACGTGGAGGCCAGGAATGCACCCACCCACCCACCCATGCAAATTGTGTGTGCCTGGATTTCTTAGTGTGTGCCCTCTTGGGTGGGGGTTGAAACCTCAGACTTTTGTGTGGTTGCAACATTGCCTACTGGAGAAAGATTATTATTTAAATATGTAAAAAGAACGCCTGGGATAGTTCAGTTGGCAGACCCTGAGACTCTTCATCTCAGAGTTGCATGTTTGAGGCCCATGGTATTGCAGGGGGTTGGACTAGATGACCCTCGGGGTCCCTTCCAACTCTATGCTTCTGTGATCTTTCGTTACACCTACTTTTGCCTGTTACTTTCTTTCGTGATCTTTCTTTCGTGATCTTTCGTTACACCTACTTTCGTTACACCTACTTTTGCCTGTGGCTTCACAACAGAGGCCTGGCCGGGGTGGGGGAGAGAAGCCCCAGTCTCACCCCTACCCCCTGGGGAAATATGCCCCCCATTTCCCCCCCTCCCCACCCCTCCAGGCCTTCTCATTTCTAGCCCTGCCCACCACTTCTGTCTGACCCCTGGAATGCCCCCTGCTGCTGTCCTTGAGGGAAAGGCAAGGGACTTTCCCTGGGACACAGTGATGAGTATGGTGCCTAAGTGGAGTCACTGCAAGGCACTAATAAGCATCTCAGCACAGGGCCATTTCCAGATCAGATGTGGATTCGCTGCAAAAATGGCAAGCCATTCTGTGTGAAGCTACCATTTTAAAATTTATTTTCAACTTTGTTTTCTGTAGATCTCTTTGACCTAGGCACTCTGTGTGTGTCTGTTATTTTATATTTTACTTTTTTCTTACACAGTGTGTCAAGATTTTCTGAAAAGGTTTTATAGTTCTTTAAAAGAAAAACACTCTGATTTCTCCGTTGCTTCTATTGAGAATGAATTAGTCAGGAGCTGCATGAACACAAAAGGAAAAGAAGACCGCTTGGTATGACTTTCATACTCTTTTTCCCCTTAGGAATGTTTCCAGTGTACACACTTGACTGTAAAAGCACATTCATAGCATGGGAGCCTGCAGTCAAACATAACTCTGCATGAGTGCCAGTTAATGCATGAAGGGTAAGACTGCACAGATTTAAATTCCTAGACTCCGCCAGGTCACACCCCCTCTTTTCCAATGAGGGAGGTGGAAGTGGAGCTTTCTCTCCCTGTTCCCTCTCTCTCCATGCCATGTAACCAACCAAGGAAGACATCCGAGGGCAAGCTCCAACTCTCTGCATTTTCTATTCAAGAGTATTCTGCCTGTGTTCTTGCTGCTATGGTATTTTGATAAATGCATGAATCTGACCTTTGGAATGTTTTGTAAGTAAAGCATTTCAATCTTACTTAAGAGTGTGTGGTCTGTTAATTGCAAGAGGGGTAGAGAGAGGGGAGTGCTTTGCAAGAGGACTAAAAGGGATGTATAAAAGGTTTTGGCAGCCTACATTCCTATACTTAAATGTCCTGCATGACTTTGTGAGTTTAAACTCTGCAACTAGGGGCTCTCTCTTGCTAGAGAGTTAGTTTAGTCCAGGCATCCCCAAACTTCGGCCCTCCAGATGTTTTGGACTACAATTCCCATCTTCCCTGACCACTGGTCCTGTTAGGGATCATGGGAGTTGTAGGCCAAAACATCTGGAGGGCCGCAGTTTGGGGATGCCTGGTTTAGTCCCATGCTTTGAATCTAGACACCTGGCCGATTCCTTTGTGATTCACCCCACACAAGTGGGTCATAGGGATTCTATTTTCCCAGACACAAAGCACATTTTTTCCTCAAAGAATTCTGGAAACTAGTTCTCCCCTCACAGTTTTTCCGTTCCCAGCAACAAGCTACAGTGCCCAGAATCCTTTGAGGAGCAAAATGTGCTTTAAAGGTAGAGTACACACAGGGGAGAGGAGGAAGAGGGATATCTCTGACTAACGGATTAGCCACACCTCCATTTGCCCAGCCGCTTTCCCCCAGGGAAGCAGGACCTTTAGTGATGAATTAGAGCAAATTGCAATCAGGCTTCCCACAGATTTGCTCCAGTTGTTCCAGTTAGCGCTAAAGAGCAGGTTTTCCAGAGGAAAGCAGCAGAGCGAATGCAGAACCCCTTGGACATGTGCTTTCAAGGCACGAGGCAAGTGGAAGTATGAGTGAGCCCTAACTCTGCACTGGTACTGACAAGATTTCTATTCTTGTAGTGCTACTACATCGGGGCCACAAGTGATGCAGCAACCAAGATAATTGGTGAAGTCAGCCGCCCAATGAGTGCTCACATACCTGTGCCAAAGATCTGTGAGAAGCTGAAGAAAATCGACATTCAAATCTGTGAGCTCAAATACGGTATGATGAAATCCCTGTGCAAAACAAAGGAGGGCATCACAAAACAGGCATATTGGAGACAAAGGAGCCCAGGTTCAGACATAGCACTAAACCAAACCACGGCTTAGCTTTGGGCAGCTCTGGGCATCTGCAGGATTGGGGAAGGAGAGAAGCAGCTGGGATTTGTGCTCCACGGACTCACTCATTCTCACTTGACCATGCTTGGCAAACGGAGCATGGAAATTAGAACCTAGACTCTCTGTGATTGGCAGCAATGAGAGGCTTTTTCTATTGTTATTTTCAACATGAGAAATTGTGTTTTTTCGAGAATGTGGTAGACTGAAGAGAGCGCAGCCAGGTTGCAATCCAAGGGCACTTACCTGGGAGCAGGGCCTTTTTAAAACCGGAACGTGCTAGAATGGCATTTCAGCACCTCTCAGCTGGGCCCTGGAAATGGGGGCAGAGATCTGACCAGCCTCAGCAAAGCCCCATTACACCTCCGGCTCACAAGGACATCCCGTACAGGCTCCAGAGTGGGTCCCCTCGTGACTTGGATGTTCAGTGGAGCTTTGCTGAGGTTCTTCAGCCTCCCAGCTAACAGCTGACGCACAGGAAAGCCCCACCTCAGCTGAGCAAGCCCCCCCCCAACCGCTCTGAGCCAGAGGGGGGAGCTCATTAAGGAAGCCTCCCCAGGCCTCAGCTGAGCAGCCTCCACAAGCCTCAGGCTTGCAAGGAGACCCCCCCCCCTTTCCAGCCCAAAGAGATCCTCTTTGGGCTCTGGGGTGGTCTTTGAGGGAGGTGTGTTCCGGTACCTTTTCGTCTAGACGAGTGGCACTGCCTGGGAGCATATGCCATGAAATACAGTGGAACTTACTTTTGTATAAACATGCACAAAATTGCTTGGGCTTTTGGTTCAGGCTCTCCTAGTCACTGCAGATTTCAGGTTGTACCCAGGGCTTCTGGAGCAAAGAAGCAAGTTATAACTTATCCCTCGCATTTTTGAAAATAGCATTTCTATCAGTTAGAATGAGGACTACCAAAAGAAAGTGCTTCTTTACACAACATCCACCATTGTCCTGGCTGGCTCATTCACAGGACAGCAGCCAATGAACTGACAAGGCTCCAGGTGTTGGGGTGAAACCAGGCCAGTTCTTTATGGGCTGCAGAAGGCAGGGGGCAGGTCAGCACATGGCAATAGGGCCAGGATCGGTTTGCCATTCCACTCACATACTGCTGGTGGAGTGGGATCCGCTGGGTTTGGACCAAGCATGCCACAGTGCCGAACCCTGTTGTGGTGCAAGCCAAGCTGGCAAGGTCTGACTGGGCAGCCGGGTGAGGATTCCCACCAGGCAGAGACCCAACCTGAGCTTGGGGGATGCCCAGGCAAATTCGCCCCTCAGGCCCCTTACGGATGCCTGGCTTCACTCTGTTGATCCTGCCCAATGCCATTTCCACCCCTATACTTACAACATTATCCCCCCTAACAGCAACAGCAACAACAACAACAACAACAAGCCATGTGTTTTACTGAGGGAAAGGTGGAAAAACGCCCATCAAAGAGCCTATCGGGTTGAGAGAAAAAATTCCATTCCAGCGCTGTCAACCAGCAACCCAAATAGCTCAGTAAAGGCTCTAAACCAGGCATCCTCAAACTTCGGCCCTCCAGATGTTTTGGACTACAATTCCCATCATCCCTGACCACTGGTCCTGTTAGCTAGGGATCATGGGAGTTGTAGGCCAAAACATCTGGAGGGCCGTAGTTTGGCACCAGCTCCTTGAGGCCGAGTCCTCCCCCCTAATATTTTTTGGGTGGCAGTGTCTCCCCTAATGTCCAAAAGTGGCTCCAATGGCCAGCACCTCCTCCTCCTGCCGCAGAGGGGAAGGAGGGTCGAAGCCGCCTCCCGCGGGTGGCAACGCCAGGAGGAGTCGGAGGAGGACCGCCGGCCATTGAAGCCACACGGCCACCAACTTTGGCTTCATTCCTCCCGACATCCTGAAGTCGCACGTACGACATCACCCCCCACAATCGCCCTCGCAAGCTGGTGCCTCTGAACCTGAGAGTTAAGCATGTGGAGCAAAATGGCCCTAAACTCTGGAGGGGGAAGCCTTACATATGCCTGACTCCCCCCGACCTCCCAGGGGGGGCCCAGAGACCCAAGGGAGAATCTGTCCTGTGGACCCCTGCGGAGATAAGATGTGGACAGGACTCATCTCATTTTCTGGGCCAAACTGCCATGCGTGGATTGGGGCCAGAATGGAATACATGGAATTCACTGCTGTGAGATGCAATGGTGATAATAGGTTTGATAACTAAATGTTCATGGGGGTATACCAAGTGCAAGGGATTCCAGCCCACCTTCCTTCCTTGTGAAATTCCATGGGCATCTTTCTGCCTGTTGGAGGCGTCCTGTAGCTTGAGCATGCTAGTTGGAAAAGCAATATTTTCCTTGAACATACATAGGATCATGAGCTCCTTGTCTAAAGCTAAAGGTAGCCCTGACCGTTAGGTCCAGTCGCAGACGACTCTGGAGTTGCTGTGCTCATCTTGCTCTGTAGGCCGAGGGAGCCAGCGTTTGTCTGCAGACAGCGTTTGTCATGTGGACAGCATGCTCTGGCAAACCAGAGCAGGCAAACCAGAGCAGCGCACGAAAACGCCGTTTACCTTCCCACCGGAGCGCTACCTATTTATCTACTTGCACTTTGACGCGCTTTCAAACTGCTAGGTTGGCAGGAGGTGGGACCAAGCAACAGGAGCTCACCCCGTCGCAGGGATTCGAACCGCCGACCTTCTGATCGGCAAGCCCTAGGCTCTGTGGTTTAACCCACAGCGCCACCCGGGTCCCTAGCTCCTTGTCTATAATACAGCAAATAAAATTAATAGAGCTTGTGATTCAGGTTGTTTGTTTTCACAGAAATGGAACTGGATTTAACAGCGGTTGATCTCTCTAAGATGAAAGTGGCTGAGCTGAGGAAGATCCTGGACCGCTGGGGAGAAGTGTGCAGAGCATGCATTGAAAAAAAGGACTTTGTGGATCTGATTAGAGCGCTTGCACCAAAACACACAGCTGCATCTTCCAGAGCTGAGCTCTGATGCAATGCCTGATCTTACTTCATGCGGTTACATCTCTGAGCATAAACCCTGAAATAATAATAGTTCCAAGGAATTTGTTATAAATAAATGTTAATAGAAGTTCCTGGGCCTTGAAATACTTTTGTGGTAAAGTATAAAGAGAACTTGAGTAGATGAGAAAAATAAGCCACAATAGAGCTGTGACTCTACACACACTTACCTGGCATCTGTCTGTCTGTGTAGGGTTTACTCTGTAGCATTTTCTTCCCCCCAAAATGTCCTCCATAGACTTCAGTAGGACTTACATCTGAGGAATCATAGAATAATAGAATATTAGAATGGATAGAGTGGAAGGGACGCCAAGAGTCATCTAGTCCAACCCCCTGCAATGCAGAAATCTCGGCTAAAGCATCCATGACAGATGGCCACCCAACCTCTGCTTAAAAATCTCCAAGGAAGGAGAGTCCACCACATCCTGAGGGAGACCATTCCACTGTCAAACAGTTCTTACTGTGAGAAAGTTTTTCCAAATGTTTAGTCGGAATCTCCTTTCTTGTAACTTGAAGCCATTGCCTCGAGTCCTACCCTCCAGAGCAGGAGAAAACAAGTATACGCCCTCTTCCATGTGACAGCCATTCAGATATTTGAAGGTTGCTATCATAGCTCCTCTCAGTCTCCTCTTTTCCAGGGTAAACATACTCAGCTCCTTCAAGGGACCCTGGATCATCTTGGTTGCCCTCCTCTGCAAGCGTTCCAACGTGTCAATATCCTTCTCAAATTGTGGTGCCCAGAATTGGACACTACTGGTTTTTCCCAGTAGTGATGTATGGAAGTGAGAACTGGACCATAAAGAAGGCTGATCGCCGAAGAATTGATGCTTTTGAATTATGGTGCTGGAGGAGACTCTTGAGAGTCCCATGGACTGCAAGAAGATCAAACCTATCCATTCTTAAAGAAATCAGCCCTGAGTGCTCACTGGAAGGACAGATCCTGAAGCTGAGGCTCCAATACTTTGGCCACCTCATGAGAAGAGAAGAATCCTTGGAAAAGACCCTGATGTTGGGAAAGATTGAGGGCACTAGGAGAAGGGGACGACAGAGGACAAGATGGTTGGACAGTGTTCTCGAAGCTACGAACATGACTTTGACCAAACTGCGGGAGGCAGTGCAAGACAGGAGTGCCTGGCGTGCTATGGTCCATGGGGTCACGAAGAGTCGGACACGACTAAATGACTAAACAACAACGAATTCCAGGTGTGGTCTGACCAAGGCAGAATAGAGTAGTATCATTACTTCTCTTGATCTGGACACTAGACTTCATCATATGGGGACTCTGACCAGTACCTGTTCTAAGGGCTGCGTGGCTCCCGGTCTGCCTGCCGTGCCGCAACAGTGTCTGGCAGCGGCCCAGAGGTGCTTTATGCCCCTCTGTCTCACGTGAGGAGAAGAGAAAGTGCTTTGTCCACCAACCATGGGATGGGGGCAGGGGGGTGTAAAGAAGGAATCCTCGAAACACTGGCTACTGTGGGGAGCAATTCAGCCATAAAGAGAGACTGTGTTGAGAGGAGAAGGCTCGGTTCAGCCTCTGGTATGAGGCTAGCATCCTGGGCCATTGTCAGCCTGTAGACTGGCTGAATTTATGGCTCCTATGGAGGGATGTGGACGGGCTTTGTGGAATTTGTGACTCCAGCAGAGAGGGGAGATTTTTGTGCCTTCACAGCAACAGGCCCTCTCAGAGAATAACACTTTGTTGTTGATCCCCAGAAGCTTCCTAGGGATTGCTGGCGTCGTCGTAGCTGGTGCTCAAGCGTTTGGAAGTTCACCTCTACAGTTCCCTGTGTTAAACAGGGATGCATTTTGGCCTCTTTCTTGTTTAATTTTAATATTAATGACATAGTTAAAGAACTGGAGGGCCTGCAGTTTGCCCCTGCCACAATTCTTGATCAGAAACTCTCTGTTTTAATGTACGCCGACGACCTAGTACTTGTATCTAGAACCCAGTTGGGCCTGAGGCGATTGCTTGCAAAAATAAGCTCATATTGCACGAGGAATGCCTTATCCATAAATTACAATAAAACGCAGGTCATTGTATTTGGGAAGCACCCTAAAAAGCATGTTTGGCACCTGGACAAACACATCATAAACCAAGTAAAGACGTTCAAATACCTGGGAGTGGTTTATTCAGAAATGGCATCTTGGAATGCACAGCTGTCCAATATTTAATTGCAAGCCTTTAAATCGGTAAAAGCTATTTTAAAATTTGCTGCTTGCAATGGGGGAAACCTAGTCAATCCAGCTCTATCGGTGTACAAAGCAAAATCAATGGCCCAGATTTTATATGGTGCAGAGGTTTGGGGCACTTCAAATGTTTCTGGTCTGGAACCCCCACAGAACTATTTTTTATTATTTAATGTTTCAACTGGTATATTAAAATGTTTCCATAGCTTTGTGCTGATTAGGTCATGTTTTGATAATGTAAATGTCCTAAGTTTTCTACCAAATTTGTATATATTTTACTGAATTACATTGTATACATTGCAGCAGCCTTTGGCTATAAGCAATAAACTTGATACCTACAGCAACCATTGGAGGGGCCGGCACAGCCAATCCTGGCTCCTCCACCAACCAATTTATTAACCAATGCCTAACTGCAACCTTACAAGTTGTGACGAATTGTAGGCGTAGTAGGCGAAGTAGGTGAAAACCAAGTGGCACCAGCCAATCAGCCAAATGGAAAAATTCCTACCAGGCCCCTGCCCCAAAAGCAGACGACCCCATGGCAGGCATAGCAAGGTCAAACGCAACAGCTTAAATAAAAACCCAGAGCTGGAGCAAGAAGGCATCTTCAAATATTACATAAATGCAAGGAGTGAGTTCCCAGGAATTGCAAGCCCCCTGGTGATGAATCAACCATATATTGAATAAATGCAAGGAGTGAAACACCATTTTCAGAACCAAGGTGTCCGTGATTTAAAATCGCTTTTGAGTCTAGAGGTCTCCAAAACACCCCCCAATAAATCACACTTCACACAGAAATGTAAGTTTGAGGTTTTTGGCATAATTTTGGCCACAACTTTATTTAAAATACAAAATGTGAGTGGTTGCTTAGGAAATGAAAGAGCTGATAAAAAAAATGTAAATCTATGAGTAGACACAGGAAAGATATCCAGAAGAGGAGGAAGCTAATGGGAACAAGGACACAAATGCTAGAAAACACGTAAAAGAGGCCTCCATGTGACTCCCTGCAACAGGGAATGGTAAACTATCAGATCCAGGTCCACGCAGATCTCTACACCCACCCACCCACCCACCCACACCCCAATAGAGTGGGGGGGGGGAGCGATCTGCGTGGATCTGGATCTGATGCTATTCCATGTTGCAGGGAGTCACATGTATAATAGTATGTTTTGGAACTTCAGGTGGGCTTGGAGATGCACAGCTTTCCTCTATATCCACGACGCAGGATACGTTTCGAATCTCAAGATCTTGTAGATGGCTTTCCAGTATATCCACGATGCAGGATTTGTTTCGAGTGTCAAGATCTTCTGCCTGGCTTTCCTGGATATCCACTATGCAGGATTGCTTTCGAGTGTCAAGATCTTCTGCCTGGCTTTCCGGTATCTCTACGATGCAGGATTCGTTTCGAGTGTCAAGATCTTCTGCCTGGCTTTCCTGGATATCCACTATGCAGGATTGGTTTCGAGTGTCAAGATCTTCTGCCTGGCTTTCTGGTATCTCTACGATGCAGGATTCGTTTCGAGTGTCAAGATCTTCTGCCTGGCTTTCCTGGATATCCACTATGCAGGATTGCTTTCGAGTGTCAAGATCTTCTGCCTGGCTTTCCGGTATCTCTACGATGCAGGATTCGTTTCGAGTGTCAAGATCTTCTGCCTGGCTTTCCTGGATATCCACTATGCAGGATTGGTTTCGAGTGTCAAGATCTTCTGCCTGGCTTTCCGGTATCTCTACGATGCAGGATTCGTTTCGAGTGTCAAGATCTTCTGCCTGGCTTTCCTGTATCTCAACTGTGGAGGATTTCTCTTTAATTATCAGATCCAGCAGAGAACCACACTTTGAACAAGTAGTTGTTAGACTCTCGCTTTTTACCGAATTTCTTGGGGTAATCACCACTGCAATTTCTATTCGATGTGGATCTGTTGTGGTGGTCCTGATGCCAAATCTCTCCATCCCAACCAATGCTGCACTCAGCAGCTGGAAACCCGCAGCGATATAGCCAAGATAAATAGAAGGTCCAATATGCTGCTCGCTAAGAATTGGAGGCAATTCAAAAGTTTCTGGGAAGTCAATTTTCCCATTCTGCAAGACGGAAGACATGTTCCATATCACAGAAATCAGGACAAGGATCCCTGCAGGTATGTTCAGGAACGCTCCAAGCCTAAAAAAGATTAAGAGGAAATCCTTGTGTTTTCCGGGCTCGAACACATTGCACAAGGCAAATTATATTAATACTAGGGCGGCTGAACTCATAGTGGAAGCTAAGGCCATTAAGTCCTGAGCAATAAAAATTTCCCTTGGGAGGGTTGGATATCGCTCAGTGAGACTTTCACAATGCCAAAAAGAGTTGCCGTCGTCAGAAGGGTTTCTCCAAAAACAGACATTCCAGATTCCGATCCAGACGTTTCCAGAGCCGTTCTCTCCACGCCACACTCTCCAGTTGACACTGGCTGTGGTTGCAATGCACAGAATGCAGGCCAAAATACTCATCAAGAACCCACAGAACTGGAGGCAAGAAACTACGCTCAGCAATCTCCCCACCAGGGAGCCTTCTCTCACCCGCAGGGCGGGTTTGGAGAATAGAGGACCCAGGGAGACTTTGGCAGACATCCTGGAAACAAAAGAGAAGACAACATACAGTGAGGGAGGGAATAACAAGCATGTCTAGTCATTGAAGGACATCCTCCCTCCTGGCCAGAAAGAAGCAGCAAAAGAAAGAGTTCCCCTGCTCTCTCCCACCCCCTGGTTAGGTATAGACATCTGATCCAGAGAAGCCGACACACATACTTCCTTCCAGCACACTGCTTGAATATACTGTTGCATGGTTCCTGTGAACATGGCCCTAACCACAGCAACCTGTTATGGATGGGAATCCGCTCATGATTTCGCTGTTTTGCTATCTGCTACTGCAGCTATCCTTTCCCACAGAGCAGAAACACACCTGATGGCATAGTGAGGAATGTTTAATCCCTACACTTACGTGAAATGCGTTCCTCAGCTAGAGTCTGGCGGGCCAGGAATAGAGCAGGTATTTGCTAGGTGCTCCTGAGCCTCAAAAAGACTCAGCTGCTGGCCACTGGGCTGACGTTCACCTGAGCAGCCGGCCACAGCAGCAACTGCTCTGCAGAATTCTTAGGTCAGTTACTGTCCAGTTAGAATCCTGACAGCAAGACAAATCATAACTCCAGGGTACTGGTCATTTGGAACAGCAGGAAAGTGGGAAATGGGAGGGAACTCAGTTCCCTTCTTTCCGAATGCAGAGTGTCTATTCCAGGACACTGTGCAGTTCAAACACGTTCTTCCTGAAGTCAGATTCAGAGCAGTTCCAGGAGTAAAAATGGTGATTGGTGTATCTCAGTACAGATTTGCTTGATGGTCCTGCATGCATTTCATAAAGGATCTCCATTTACAAGAGAGGCTAATAGCATTAGGCCCTGAACAATCAGAATTTCCTCGGCAAAATTATTGAAGACTCCTTACAAACCTTTCATTCTTCTTGGCTGTCACAACTTGTTTGGACATTATAGTAAGGGACAAGATCTTAGCTCTTTTCCTTTGCACTGGGACCACATGAAATTTGTGCCATGGGACCCCATCACTCACACCAATACAGGCAACACCATTTTCAGAACCAAGGTGTCCGTGATTTAAAATCGATTTTGCATGTAGAGGTCTCCAAAACACCCCCCAATAAATCACACTTCACACAGAAATCTAAGTTTGAGGGTTTTGGCATAATTTTGGCCACAACTTTATTTCAAATACAAAATGTGAGTGGTTGCTTATGGTGAGTGGTTGCTTATGCCTATGGGCACCAAAAATGGCCGTCGTCGGCTTCGAAAGTCGCTTCTACGCATGTCAGGAAGTGCGTCTACACAACTTCCGTTGTCGCTCTGCCCATCTATGGGCATCACAAATGGCCGCCGACACCGGAAGTCGCGTCTATGCACTTCCGGACATGCGTAGATGCGACTTTTGAATCCGGTGGTGGCCATTTTTGGTGCCCATAGAAGGGCAAATCAGAAAGAAAGAAAATGGCCGCCGGCAGGAGAAAATAACGGAGAAAAACGGGAGACAAAGTGATACGGGGGACCACCAGGAAAAGGTAAGTAAAAACGGGGTTTCCCCGGGAAAAACGGGGTACTTGGCAGCTATGCATGGGATGCCAATCAGATCAACCAAAGGCCTGGTTGAAAAGGAGTGTTTTTGCCAGTTGCCTAAAGGGGCATAATGAAGGTGCCAGGTGAACTTACTGGGGAGAGCATTCCACAGACGGGGAGCCACTGCAGAGAAGGTCTGTTCTCATGTTGCTACCCTCCGGACCTCTTGAGGAAAAGGCACATGAGGAAGGGCCTCAGATGATCTCAGGGTCCGGGTAGGTTCATATGGAAAGAGGCGGATCTGAGGTATTACGGTCCTGAGCCGTTTAAGGCTTCATAGGTCAAAACCTATAAAGCCTTAAACTGATATGGTGATCTTAAACTGGCTTACAGTTTAAGATCACCATATCATCGAAAACTATGAAAATACAACAAACTTGGAGGTGATGGGTCTCCAACAAAATACACAGCTGGCAAGCGTCTGCTTGAACAAGGTTGATGGTGCCAACCAGGGAAAGACAGTCAGAGAGGTGGCCACCCATGTTTCATGGAGCAAGGGGTTTCACAATATTGGTGCAGCCACTGCAAAGGCCTTACCTCTTTAGAGTTGCCATCAACTTGTTGAGACGCAGCAAAGGTCCTCTTCTTCTGCAATTTGGGAGTGGGCAGGATGGCATAGAGCCAACAGTCTGCCAGGGGTGTACAGGGTGTGAAAGCATCAGCATACCCTTTGAGTCTCCCAGGAAAAACAGTACATCCACTTTTTTCCTGCAGTCCCATTGAGATTGCCATGATCTCTTGCAATTTCACATGTGTGGGTGCCGTGAGAGCACGGCCCCCAAGAAAAGCATGTTTTGGGGTTCCATCATCTCTCATGGGTCATGTGACTCATGTGGGAGCATGGATGGAAAGACGCAGGACTCAGCATGGTGGAGGGTATGCATGAGAGGAAAGGGAAGCAAGCAAATGAGCCAAATCCACCTCTTCCTCTGCTAATTTCTCCACTGCTACGCTCCAACTGTCCTCTAGCGTTGTGGACTTTACCCAGCCCAACTCATTCCCAGTCCTGGTCAGAGCTGGACTTGCATTCATTGTGGGCGGATAACAAGGACAGAGCAATGTTTTTACTTCAGGATTTAGAAAGGCAACAAGTTGAAGAAGTTTTGTGAAAATTATTTTAGCAAAAAGCTAATTTCCAGTGTCAGTAGTTATCCATAAGAGCCAACGGTGGCTGAGAGGTGCTTTGCTGTGTCTGCAGTAGCTCACCCTGGCCATGTTGCCCCCCAAGGAGGAGCAAGCATACCTGCCAAGTTCCTCTCTGAAAAATAAGGGACTGGACCGAAAGTAGCATAGCGGAAGTAGCACGGTGGCCATTTTGGAACTGGGCGGAGCATGCTCAGAAGTGACTTTTGATGCTGCTGTGCCCAGTTCCAAAATGGCCGCCGCACCAGAAGTCGCGCTGCAGCCATTTTGGAACTGGGCAGAGCAGCATCAAAAGTCGCTTCTGAGCATGCTCCGCCCAGTTCCAAAATGGCCACCGCGCCAGAATAAATCGGGGAAAAACAAAAAAAATCCATTTTTTCGGCTGGGGACAGCTGGAAAAATGGGGGTTTCCTGGGGAAAACGGGAGACTTGGCAGCTATGGGGGCAAGGAGCATGAGGAGGTCTGTAAGCCATTAGTTTCAGTTTGGGGACTGTAACTCTAGAACAGGACCATTTGCTAGAAAGAGAATAGTTTTGTCTATTGTGCATATCCAAATATGATATCACAGGGTAAGATTACATTTTAATACTCTGCCCTCCCTCAAGCTAATCTGATATGATGGCAAATCGCAGCACGCAAACCTATGTTGTAACTGTAATATTGATAGCAACCAAAATGATGATTTAAAGCTCACCGTAACACACTTGTAGGATTTAATGATGGATACAGCCTATTTATTCTCTATTCCCATAGAATGGTGCACACTTGGTTTGGGTTGTCTTTCCGCAGTTCTGAATGGTAAATTAATTCCCATGGCTCATTAGAGTTACTTTCACATATCACAAAAATGCGTGGCTGAAAATTGGTTTAACATGAGCCCCATCTGTGCTGTGTAAAAGACAAGGGGTGCCTCCCACTCCTCATTAGGCAAGTTCATAAACATGGGTGCATACAGATTACCATCTTCCATTAAAATAGTGAGCAACCATCACATGCAAATAGGAATATTTCTTATATTGAATCTGCTCACTTTTCCATCTTGCCTGCCATTGTCTACTGGGAGTTGCTGTGCTACAGAGCTATGATACCATCCGAAGTAGAAATAGGAGACTAGTAGAAGGAAATGCAACTTGTCATCTACAGAGTTAACCCAGAGAGGCTGGAATAGTGTTGTCGTTGTTGTTGTTTAAATTGAATATTGTGGCTCTTACTGCAATTAATAGCACAAGCTACTAGTGGTGCCGCAATAAAACTGTCGGCGCATTTTCAAACCTAAACAGGGT
This sequence comes from Zootoca vivipara, assembly GCF_963506605.1. Classification (NCBI taxonomy): domain Eukaryota; kingdom Metazoa; phylum Chordata; class Lepidosauria; order Squamata; family Lacertidae; genus Zootoca; species Zootoca vivipara. The sequence goes on from NC_083285.1 coordinate 1,059,463, forward strand.
CTGGTATGGTTTCAAATTGGATGCGGGAACTGTCTGCTGAGATTCCTAGATTGCAAGGGGTTGGATTAGATTTCCCTCGGGGGTCCCTTCCAACTTTACAGGTCCAAGATTTTTTAGTTCTATTTTTTTTTATAATAATTTTTATTAGATTTTTTTCAGAATAAAAAGAAGACACAAAAAGAAAACACTACAATAGCAACAATACAAAGAAAATAAACACACAAAATCAAATCACTTATTCCTTTTTCCTTCACATTGTATATGGGGACGCCCTCGGGTTCCCGTCCACTGCGGTTCTTTGGCAAAATTAAATTTTTAGCAATTTCTAAACCATTTTATTCACCTTTTCTAAACTTATTTTACTCCTTTCCACTTAACATATATACATTCCACAGTTTCTTTTTTAAACCTAATTCTGATCTTAATATGTAACTTTTACATATTTTTTTAAATATAGCTTGAAATCTTTCCATTCTTCTTCTGTCACTTCTTCCCCCCGGTTGCGGATTCTTCCGGACATCTCAGCCAGTTCCATGAACTCCATCATCTTCATCTGCCAATCGTCAACTGTTGGTAATACGTGTGATTTCCAGTTCTTGGCCATTAAAGATTTTTTAGTTCTAAAGCCTTTGGGAAATGCAACAGGCACCACAGAGACATTGGATCCGGCTAAACTTATTTAAAATGCCTGTTGTAATAGAAAGGTCTTTGTCAAGCACCTGCCATTCAGCAGGGAGGGGACCTGCCTGATCTCAGGGGGGAGGGAGTGCCACAGAATCTGTCCCACAAACCCAAATGCATGGCTTGTGGTGGATCTGAGCCACTGATGTTCCTGAGGGAGGCTGCTCAGCTGAAGACCCTGAGAGGGCTTCTGTATCTTGAAGAGTTAGACAGGAGGGAAAACTCCCCCCAGCAGGAACTTCTTCCATCAATGCGCCACCGTGATGGGGAAATGTGGGCCGGGGGGGGGGAATTCTACCTGGAATGTGCCGTAGTCCTCTCAGGGTGGGGAGCTAACCTAGCAGCATTTCTGGGGGATGCTTTGATAAAAATACCAGACAAGTTCAGAAGTTGATGTTTCCTTGCTGAACTATAACCAGCCATCAAAGGCGAAACAAGGCTTACTTTCATCTAGATCAAAGACTCAGTTTGGCACACAGCCCTTAACACATTCGTTTTTATAGGGCATAAAAAGTAGGCAATCTATCTGTTATGTATTGTAGTTTTCCCTCAGGTCCTTGGCAGTTGTTTTAGGAGGGAAATTTGAATTATGTGTGATACATTGTTTGAGCCAGCCCTCTATAAAAGCAGGCTGGCTCAGCAGTTCAGTTCAGTTCTGTTTCAGCTATCAAATAAAGAGCTCCTTGAAGAAATCACTGTGTCATCTGCGATGTCTACCCACAACTTAACACTGGCGAGGAAGGTGGGATTGATGGACATCACAGCACAGCCAGATTCGGACAATCACTGAGCAGAATCACTGAGCAGAACCAATTCAGAGCTGACCGTTCTGGCTAGAGCACTGTGTTCCATCCATCGGCCTCCACGTCGGCATCGGAACCATGGCTTCACTTGTGCCTCTACCGCCGTTTGCCCCAGCCTCTGAATCATGGGACTCATACCTCACTCGGTTTGAATGCTACCTCCAAGCAAATGAACTGACAGAAGTGTCAGCTTAACGTAAGAGGGGCCTCTTCCTCAGCCTCTGTGGGCCTGAAGTTTTTGGGACGGTCCGAGCGTTGGTTGCACCTCTCCCAGTCCAGGCGACACCGTGGGACACGCTCAAGGACAAGCTTCGGAGTCACTATGCACCCAAACCATCTAAAATTGCGGCCCACCATGTGTTTTACCACAGGAACCAGGCGGAGAGGGAGACCATCAGCAATTACATCGCTGCTCTCAGGAAGGCCGCCCTGCATTGTGAGTTCAGGGACCTTGAAGACGCCCTGATGGATCGAGTCGTCTGTGGACAGGCGGCGGCGGGGCTGGCACGCGTCCCGAGAGAGTGGCATGCCACCTGTGGAGGCATGGTGCCCAGCATGGGGGGGGCAGCTGCGATGGCACCCCATGGGATTGCGCTGCCAGGGGCGGTGGGCTCCCCCCGCACCCCTCTTCCTCCGCCAGTGCAGCCATGCACGTATTTTGGCAAACTGTTTAAATCGAATCCCCCATCCCAAGGTCCTAAGAGAAATCCATGGTAAACTCCAGCCCTTTCTTCTTGATTGAGATCTCTGAAATCCAATCCCCAATCAAAACTGCAGCACTCACAGCACAATCCTGCACATGTTTGCTCCAAGAGTAGTCCAACTGATGGTGAAGCTCACAGACAGGTTGCAGCCTAAAATCATTGTTGCCCCTCTGCAATTCCAAAGAACTTACAAGGGAGAGGGGAGGGGGAAATGCCAGGATCCGACACCTTGAAGGTGACCTGCACACAGGAGGTCACTTGAAACTTCATCTGTTATATGAGCTCTGATTCCCACCCAGAGTCAGATTCTAGTCTCATTTACAGTGATATAACACTGTTGGACCCTATTTATGTGTGTGCATCTATACATCTATGTCTACAGTGCTGATCAAGGAGTCAAATAGTATGTTGATACACCCAACTTCCTTGATGGTGTTTTATTTAATGACATTTAGGAAACATGGGCTGTGAATTCCCCCCCCCCACTGCAGCCAAAACACAAAAAATAATCTTAATAGCAATACTGTATACTCAAGTCATAATTGCAGCATTTATTTCATATATTATTCCTGTGGCAGCACTAAGATTACAATGTAGCCACGTTTATCCAGTCAATGAACAGATTTTTTCATCACAAAATGATTTCATAAAATGCAACACACGGCCAGGTAACACGGATCAATGATAGTCACCACACTCTCTGTTAAGAATTCTTCTCCATTTAATCATACTCGAAAGCTGAACTCACATATACTGTAGCTTGGAAAAGAGGATCAAGATTTTGCCCAACGGGACATTTTTCTTTGTTTATTTTACAAGAAGGCAGTGATACAAGTGCCAATGAAAGGTTGTTATATTCTCTGAAAGAGCAGGCAACATTCCTGATGCATTTTCTTTGACAGGAAGTCAAAATGCTCACTGTTGCCTTGGCAGTCAAGTGTGATTTGAATGCTGTATTTTATCTGCTTCTAATGCTTCATATTAGCTGCATGATGCCTAGGATGAATGATTGTGCCCTCTTGGTTAAATAATCCCCTGCACACAGATACATAAATAGGGGATGGTGTGGGAAATCTTGCAATGCAGTGTTGTCATGTCACACATTTTGTGCTGTTAGACCTTGTGGGAGGCTCAGTCGCCTGCCATCAAGGAGGAGGAGACCCTTCAGATCACTCCTCCTGCTTTGGCACAACTGTTTGATGTTGTTCCTTTAAATTTGTAAATGGACTACTAAATTTAGTTTGTGCTGTGAGCTTTCTTATCTTTGGGCAAAGCAACAGGCCAGGGCAGTCAGCCTTGCGAGCTGGAAGCCAGAGACTTCGGAGAAAGAGAAAAGTACATCAGAAGTAGAAGGCCACAGCTAGCGGACGTGTCAAGGTGCAGCTTTCTTTAAAGTTATCCGTTGCCATGGTATTGCTTCTTCAGATTGGAGCAGGTTTGTAGGAACCAATGTGAAATATACTCGGAGTCGAGAGTGAATTTCATGCTCTTTATTCAGCTCATAGTCATCAAGGAGAAGAAGAGAAGAAGAATGGCTCTTTTCCCAAAACCATCTGCTTATATACATTATTTACACAATGGGCCTTGCGTGATTGGCTACTTCAGGGCTACACCTGTGGGCCAATCAGGTTGTGGATTGACTTCTGCCTGCAGCCTGATTGGCTGCTCCTACAGGCTAATCAGGTTGCAGATTCACTTCTGCCAGCCGCCTGATTGGCTGCTCCTGCAGGCCAATCAGGTTGCGGATTCACTTCCACCTGGAGTTGGATTGGGTAGCTCCTGCGGACCAATCAGACTGCTGATTCTGAATCCTATTGTTCTAGGATTCAGCTCAATACATAACACAATGCAAATGCAAACATGGGCTGATGGGCTGTGTTTATGTGAAGCATTGTAGAGAAACCATAGTAATGCGAGCCTCATCCCTTAGGATGGTGCACAGACTTTGGGTGTTAACCTGTGCCTTTCTTGCTCTTTGAAATAAACCTTTCCCTCCCTTTCCACCCCTGGTAGTGATTCATTGGCTTTGGGTTCACCCCAGAAACAGTGGCCTTTGCCCCCACTTCACAATAGCAGGGTCTGTAATAAGGTCTGGAGGGAGGGCGAGTTGATAAAAAAAGAAAAGAATCACCAGTGCATTATTCAAAGTCTACACGGGGCGTAGAGAGAGATGTCCCAAAGGTTCTTCCATGCACTTGCAGTCGTGGGACGGGAAGAAGATATAACTGAGGTAGAAGAGTGAACCCAATTGTCTCCCTCTTGACATAAGATTAAAATCAAACTCTGCACTTTAATAATGGATGGGCTAGCAGGGGTTTGGAAAACACATTTTTTATCTTCATTAGTGACAGACAAAGATTTTAATGTTGGGCCTTTGCGAATAATCATCTGAGTTGCGTAACCAGAACCGCTTATGCTATTGTTATGATGTCACCGATACACACGTTGATACTGTTATAGCTGGGCAGATCAGGCTACATTATCTTTTTTTGCCGCTTCGGCCAAGTAACTTGAGGCCACAGCACTATTGACTTAGCACTACCTCACCAGGAAGCATCTGTTCGGCCTTGGACTGTAACTGTAGCTTGCTGTGGAGATGCTTCTTTTGTAAGAGCTTTTTGTTTAGCTGCTGACAACGAGAATCTGCCACAAAACAGTTTCCTTGCACCTTCGCCTCTTCTGCTCAGTCAGAGGGCCCAGGGCATTCATCGTCTGCCTCCATTAGATCCCTGAGGAATGGTTCTCCAGCCCACCATCTCCAAAGCAATGGAATATTCTGGACTTCAGATATTGGGAGAACCACGGTAAGAAGACTACCTGCTGTGACCTTTCGGTTCCCCGCCCTCTCTTCAGGATGTGATAATTCCACAGTATGAACGCCAGCCCCAAACGTGGGATAAGCAGCAGCATCCTGGGTATTCACGATGCATCCGTTTCCTTGCTCCGCTTTGCTCACCTGCTTTGGAAGTGTGAGGGAAAACGCTCCTTTCGACCAGCCTGAGCCCAACTGCCTGGCCATCGCACAAGTACAAAAAGTTGCAACCGACTCTGCTGTAAGGGGGCAACCGGCTGCAGAAGCTGCCCACCCTGAGGACCCTCAGGGCCAAGAGGCTGGAGAAGGAATCTCCCCCCGCAGACATGGCACAGGAAAAAACAGCAGCCTAAGAGCAAAGAGCAATTCAAGCAACCATGTGGCTGCCCAGTCCATGCCTGTGGCTCCTGATGCATCTGAACTGCCTGCAGAAGGGATGGGCAGCGATGCAGTCACTGTCCGTACACAGATACCCAGACCATCCATCATCGGAGTGCCAAAGGTGAGTGCGAGTGGATGTTCTCCTTGGCCTTGGCCTCTTTAGTAAGGCAAAGTGCATCGTAGCACAGAATAAGTCCATCGCTCGTATTGATCAGAAGGCAGGTGAGGCAAGAATAAGGACAGATTTTTGTAAATACATACGACAGCCTTTGCTTCCCTGAGCTGTGAAAGGAACTCTTAAGGGATGGATGTAAATAAGCCCAAGCCTCTTGACTGACTTATTTTTAAAATTGGTATCTCACCAGTCCACCCTAAAAGAAGCCCTGGGAAGCACAGAAAATCAACAATAAAAATGCAGTCAATTGTTTTCATCTCAGGAAATAGGGCAACTGTATCTGCCCCCGGAACCACAACCTCCTTTATTAAGACATCCCTCTTCTTTCGGTTACAGGTTTTCCAGCTAAATCAATTATTGTAAAGCCATGGAATATTTGCATTTAAATGAACCATGAACTAGCTTTTTGAGAGCCTAGAATTACCCCACCACCCGTATTGTAGGGTTAGACTGACAACACAAGAAAGAAAAATAATCAAGTGGCATTTTAAGGGTTTCTTAAAAACAGAATGGAAATGAATACTGTTTTCTGTTTGACATTTCAAATCTGTGAATCCATAAAGGTAAAGGTAAAGGGACCCCTGACCATTAGGTCCAGTCGTGACCGACTCTGGGGTTGCGCGCTCATCTCGCATTATTGGCCGAGGGAGCCGGCGTACAGCTTCCAGGTCATGTGGCCAGCATGACTAAGCTGCTTCTGGCAAACCAGAGCAGCACATGGAAACGCCGTTTACCTTCCTGCTGTAGCGGTTCCTATTTATCTACTTGCATTTTGACGTGCTTTTGAACTGCTAGGTTGGCAGGAGCTGGGACCGAGCAACGGGAGCTCACCCCGTCACAGGGATTCGAACTGCCAACCTTCTGATCAGCAAGCCCTAGGCTCAGTGGTTTAACCCACAGCGCCACCTGGGTCCCTAGACAAATACGGTAGAACATCCATTATTACAGTGCACATTTAGCTGACACACATAGAAATCATGAGATTTCTCATCATTTCATTCTGTATCTCCAGATAACTCACACCTGACTGTGTGAACTACAGCTACTTACCAAACAATATTTGTGGTTTTGTGAATGGGTGTGATGAAAATTCTGTCTGAGTAGCTGGTCTGTGCTAGTTCATTCACATACTGTATGCCCAGATCCTCCCTTGATCATGTGCTCATCAAGAGATATTCAGCTCCTGTGATTTTTCCCAGTTCAGCGCATGTTTCCCATGAGGTTCCATGTCAGTGCTGCACTATGTAACTTTTGTTGCCTTTGTGTATTAGTTAATTCCTTGGCCTTTTAGAGAAATGAAGTGGTACCAGATGTGAATTTTAAGATGACCCACACAAACCCCTGACACCCACCATTTCATCTCGAAGAAACATTGACAGAAAACATGAGTGAGGCAACTCTCAAGGCCTACAGAACCTTGTCAGTTTTATCTTGATAAGAAGCACATTATAATTATTTTAGCAGGTGTGTTATATGGGATGATATATCCAGGCACTGTAGGAAGAAGTGAGGATTAATGGTGAAGAAATGAGTTTAAAAGTTAGGGCAGCAGCCGGAGGTCCCAATTGCTGTCTGGGCGAAGCAAACAAGATCACTTCATCTACCCTGTGGTTCTATTTCCTGGACTCTATAAATCCATCATAATGCTTTCCTAATGCCCACAGAGATTTACCAATTAAAATGGAATGCAACACAATCACATGATGTCTGATGTGCAAAGAGCAGCCTCAGGGGCATCTCCTGATACTCTGAGGGGCCAGGCTATTGGGGCAGATTAAGAGGCTGCTATCAACAGTATCAATAGCTCCCCTCACCTTTATAGAGAAACCTTGCGCAGGCGGGTACCTGAAGATGACCCCAAACATCTTGGTGCCTGAAGTGAACGTCAAGATTTCTTCCCCATCTCCACCTGCCCTGTTCCACATACAGAAGCAGGTTGGGCAGGGAGTTTCCAGCAGCCATTAATCTTCCAGAGCTTCTAATTTCTGCCAAAGAGAGCAGTTTAACTGTCTGGAGTAGCCTGGCAAAGAGCAATATTTGGAGGTGGCGTGGGGAAGAGCAACTTTGATTGCTGTGGGGGCCACTTTCAGACTGGGATTCTCTCTCTTCGGAAGCTGCTGTGCTACTTCCTGGCAGGGAGGTCAGCACAGTGGAGTGGCTTAAAATCAATCGGCTCTTGTTAATTTAGGAGAATATGTCCAACTATGACCAGATTTTGCATACTCGTCCATAGCCACATGTGCAGCTTTGCAACCAATGATCGCGGCCTCGTAACTGTGCTGCTAGGAGGCAGTGATGGCTTAGCACTAACATTGGGCTTTTCTCTTGGGAGAAAAGCAATGACAAACCTAGACAGCATCTTAAAAAGCAGAGACATCACCTTGCCGACAAAGGTCCGTATAGTTAAAGCTATGGTTTTCCCAGTAGTGATGTATGGAAGTGAGAGCTGGACCATAAAGAAGGCTGATTGCCGAAGAATCGATGCTTTTGAATTATGGTGCTGGAGGAGACTCTTGAGAGTCCCATGGACTGCAAGAAGATCAAACCTATCCATTCTTAAGGAAATCAGCCCTGAGTGCTCACTGGAAGGACAGATCATGAAGCTGAGGCTCCAATACTTTGGCCACCTCATGAGAAGAGAAGACTCCCTGGAAAAGACCCTGATGTTGGGAAAGATGGAGGGCACTAGGAGAAGGGGACGACAGAGGACGAGATGGTTGGACAGTGTTCTCGAAGCTACGAACATGAGTTTGACCAAGCTGCGGGAGGCAGTGGAAGACAGGAGAGTCTGGCGTGCTCTGGTCCATGGGGTCACGAAGAGTTGGACACGACTAAACGACTAAACAACCTAAACATTAGGAAGAACTTCCTGACAGTAAGAGCTGTTCAGCAGTAGAATTTGCTACCAAGGAGTGTGGTGAAGTCTCCTTCTTTGGAGGTCTTTAAGCAGAGGCTTGATAGGCATATGCCAAGAATGCTTTGATGGTGTTTCCTGCTTGGCAGGGGTTGGACTGGATGGCCCTTGTGGTCTCTTCCAACTCTATAATTCTATGAACAACGTTGTGCTGGGTCCTCAAGGGACCTCTGTTATCCAAAGACAATCCACCCTGATCTCTCCCCGCTCCCCACAGCATGTGCCTGTCAATTACAATGCTCTCCCAATAGGACCTCATTCTACATTTCATCTAAAAGGGGAATAAAATTCAAATGTGAAAGGATAATGAACTAATTAACCACGTCTTCCAGCTGACCCACCCCAGAGGGACATGTTCTGAAATATTTAGGAGCATCATGAAGATGAATGAATTTAGGATTTGCCCAATTATTTTTTCTAGCTAAATTGGTATCAGACAGAGTCCATCTGTCATGGATGTCATCCACTCTAAATCTGACGGAAATTGTAATTTTAAAACCACTTCAATTCACAACTATTCTAGGTACAAATTAACTTTGTGTTTGAAGCACTAAGTTTAAATCTATTGTTTCTACCACATTCATTTGGATAAAAAGCAATTAGGGACAGATGTTAATTTTCAAATGTTTTTAATGTGGTAAATTAATTATACTTGAGAGGGGTGTAGCTACGCCACTGTAAGTCATGATCCAGTACTATGATAGAAGATAGTTTATATTAATAATATTCACTTTTGCAGTGAATATAGATGATTCTTTTCAAGACAGTATTTCACTGTGGTGCATATGCAATCCTAGGGGATTATGGCCTGCAAGTATAGGGCGGTATATAATTTCAATAAATAAATAAAATAAATGGCACCCTATGCGCGGCCAAAATTCAACACCCCCCCAACCCTTGTGTCACCTTCCTGAAGTCAGATCAGGGAGGCGCTGGGAACGAGGCAGAGGACTCCAGGATCCTGCCAGAACCCCCTCCCCTTCCCAAAGCTTAGTAAGGAGGAGACCTGGGGGTTCTGACAGGCCGCAAGGTGCCCACATGGCCCCTGTGCTTAGGGTGTGTTTGTGTGTGGTGCTGCTCTAAGCAGGCCTCTGTGCAATCCCTTGTGAAGTCAATGCAATGGGGTTGAGGCACAGTTTGGTTCACCAAGCTGAGAGGGTCTGCAGGGGGTGCAACAACAGGGTGAGATGTGGGGGGTGGCATTGTACAGGGGGCCACTGAAAATGGAAAGCCCAAAGTCTGCCTCTGATTTGGTAGGAGTCCTCCTTGACCTCATGGGCGTACCCAGGATCAAAGCTAGGGGGGCACACCAGCCACACACCCCAGCCACCCGATTGGCTAGCTGGCAATGACGTGGCCAGGATCCCCCCAGGAGGCATGGTCAATGTGCATGCCCCCCAGAGAAAAGGGGGCCGTTTGCAAGGCAGCACACGGAGCCACCCGTGCTTGCACTCCTGCCTCGCCCACTCCTTGAATGGCAGCGGTGACTAAAAAGAGGCAGCAGCAGCAGCAGCGAAGCTGCCTCCGTTGAAGGAAACCTGGACCTGGACCTGGGCTAACTTCATACATGCAAATGAAGTGCCGTGGAGCATTGTGGGGCAGCACTTTCTGTGCTGTGCTCGCTGTGACTTGAAAGAGTGTGGGCTGAAGTTAGCCCAGGTCCAGGTCCAGGTTTTTTTCATCGGAGGCAGCTTCACTGCCGTTTCGCTTCAGCCAAGCAGGCTGAGGCAGAGCACAGCAGGCAGCGCCCCTGCCTGTCCTCTACAGCTGCCCTTCTTCTAGGGGAGGGCAGCTGCCCCCCTGCCCCATGCTGGGTACACCCATGCTTGACCTGGCACATTTCTGGGATTATGGTAATGGTTGGAAAGGTCTTTTGCCAGCAGCCCCTGCCTGTTTCGCACCATGATCTGTCCACCCCCTTCTGACCCTGTCGTGGGAGCTGCTCTTGGCTCCCCCCCCCGTAAGCCTCTCTGCCACCCCCTCCGTCTCTCGCTCTGGGATGGACTAAAGGGGTCCTATTTCAGTTTCTGGGTGATATGGCTGGGAGAGCCTCTGTGACTAGACATGCTCTTGAAAATGAAGGGGAAAGCAGAAATGCTGCTTTTATTTTGATCACCACTTTCATATTTTTACGAGCAGGCAGTCTATAACTTTGTATATTCATAAATTAATTGCCGGTGCTGACTTTCAAAGCCCTAATTGGCCTTATACAAGTTCACTTTGCAAATCCCCTGCTCTCGTGTAAGTCGCTGAGCTCAGCGCTACAAGCCCCAACATCCATGCTGTTATTATATTAGTCCAGGCCGGCAGGCAAAAAGAGATGGGTCCTTCTCAGGTTCTCAGGTGTGGTGTCAAAATTGCAGCGTATCCTCCGGTGGAGATCTGATGAGCTGAGCTCTCTCCCTCTGCCTCTCTCTGTCCACTTCTCGGTTGGTGGAAACTTACCCCCCCCCCCCCGCCGCCAATACGTCTAAACATGTGAGACGCTGTTTTAAAGGACAGCATTAAATATATTTAAATAGTTCTTGTATTGGTTTCTTGTTGCTGTTATCTTTAGTATTGACTCACATTTTGTATCAATTTAACTTTGTATTGGTTTCATATTAGACTGCATACTTTGTGGGTCTTTGCTTGATTGTTTTAAACAGAAGAGCAGGGTAAAAATTGATGACAGTGATAAGGTGTCGGTGCCAAAATTATCAATCTCTTTAAAAAAGGTGACAGAACTGATTGTGGAAACTATCGAAGCATCTCTATTAGCTGCGGCCGGCAAAATTCTTGCAAGGATCTTAGCAAACTGTCTGGTAACAATATCCGAGGTGACCCTTCCTGAATCCCAAAATGGTTTTCGGCCTTCTAAGGGGACTGCTGTAGCTGTATCCTCACAACATTCCTTTTTTTCTGTCCTGAATCTAATTTTAAAAAATTAAGTTCTGCAAAATGTACGCATTGCTCACATCGTGGACCAGAGAAAAGCCAGCTCTGGAGCACACCTATTGGTTAGCATCTGTGATATCAGTAAAAACCAGCACCTTTTTTATATAGATAGAAAAAAGGTGCCAGTGCTCACCATAAAGTTGTTACAGTTAGTCAGTCAATTTTATTTTAGCAAGAGCCAGCAATACAAAACAACACAACTCCAAGCAAAAGATCACCAATATCATCATCGGAGGGCAGGACAAATTGTTATATGTTGTTCAATAAAATAGATTTATGTTTTTTAATAGCTAAGGTGCAAAATTTGGCCACAGTGTAGGATACTGAGCTCAAAGGATCTTCCAAAAGGAATTTACGTAATGTTTCGGGGGAGAATTCCAGATAATATTGCAAGGGTGTGAATTTTGATAATGGGGGTAAAATGAGTCGTGTTCGTTCTTCACTATAGAATTCACAGAATAAAAGAATGTGAATAACAGATTCCACCTTATTGGACATGCATAGACAAAAGCGCTCTTCAATTGGTATACGCAAGAATTTGCCGTGTAACACAGCTGAAGGTATTGCATCGCTTTGGAAAAGGCCCATCTATAAGATTCCTAAGTAATATTGGATAGATACTGGGCAGCTGCCAAATTAGGCCAAGATTTTAGACACCTGTAGTTCTCAGGGAGTAAGGCACCTTCTTTTTGCAGTTCAATATCGAAAAGCCTCTGAGTAATAATTGTTTTTGCCTTATTCAAAGTACCATTAAAGAGATCTTCTGGGTTTAGGCCAATTTGTTTGATCTTGTTAGTAATTTGCGTAAGGTGGATAAGGGGCTGCGGCCAGAAAATGAGATAACATTCCCTTTGGGTTATAATGAATTTTCAACCAGAGGGATATAGAAGATCATAGAATTGCTTGTCACCAGATCATATATTGCTTGTCCCCAGACTTTTAATTCAACTCTGGGCAGTCCTGCCTCTTGCCTTAATATTACATTAGATGTGCTCTTAGGGGTGCCGAATAGGGATCTAAGAAATTTTGATTGAACTGTTTCGAGAATCTTAAGGTTGGCAGAGAGTCCAATTTGTGAACCGTATAGAAGTTGGACCAGAGATTTTGCCTGAAAGGCCATAGGAAGGAAACCAGCACCTTTCCTTCTAAATAGTCTAAGAATGGCATTAGCACTTCTTTCTGTTAAGGTGGCTGATGCGGTCAAATGTGCTGAGAATTTGGCGTTGTAAGAGAAGGTTATGCCTAAATATTGGAAGTTCTTAGTTTGATGTACGGCATTTTAAAGTTGTTACAGTACGTGCCACACTTTTGACATTTGGGGGGGGAGATGCTTGTACTATGTACCCTTGAGCACCCCAGAAAAAAAGCACTGGTAATAATTGTCATCTCCTCCATTCTGAGTGCCTGGAACAATTTGCAACTGATTTTTAAATAATTCTCAAATGAAGAATGAACAAATAAAATGCATATCACTTTAAAAAGTAAAGAAAGAAAGGACCCAGGTGGCGCTGTGGGTTAAACCACTGAGTCTAGGGCTTGCTGATCAGAAGGTCAGCGGTTCGAATCCCTGCAATGGGGTGAGCTCCTGTTGCTCAGTCCCAGCTCCTGCCAACCTAGCAGTTCGAAAGCACATCAAAGTGCAAGTAGATAAATAGGGACCGCTCCGGCGGGAAGGTAAACGGCGTTTCCGTGTGCTGCTCTGGTTCGCCAGAAGCAGCTTTGTCATGCTGGCCACATGACCTGGAAGCTGTCTGCGGACAAATGCCGTCTCCCTCGGCCTATAGAGCGAGATGAGCGCCGCAACCCCAGAGTTGGACACGACTGGACCTGATGGTCAGGGGCCCCTTTACCTTTACCTTTACCTAGGGCATGAGTTGGAGAGGCAGTTGAAGCAGCCACTGCAATCACTGTAAAAATGTTATGTCTGTCTGTCTTCACATGTTGGTCTTTAATTCATGGCTGACAGGGAAAGTTGTGGATCAGCCAGATATTCCTAAATGTTGAATATAATATGGGGTATCACTGTTGCCAGATTTTTCTCCTTAGGACTTCCTCTTTCATTCACAGTCCTGCCACTTGTCTCCATAGTCCTCCACAAACACGAGTCCTTAAGTCATCTACTTCCCTCATCCGAGGCACCTGCATATTGTGAACTAAAGTTCAAGCAGAGGAGAATGTCCCAGTCAGAAGCCAAAGGTGTAAATTTGACACACATGGAGCCAGGTCTTTAACGTTAGCGAAGCACTCGGCAAATTGGCAGCAGGTGTGCAGACACTCCTCTCACTGTGTGTCTTCTGGGCTTCTGGGGTTTTTCCTGTTGTTACTCTGTCTCTCACAACTACAATAAACCTACCATTAAAATTATGGACTGCTCATTTTTTCGTCAGAGGGCAAACGGGCAAATTTAGCAGGGGATCAAGTACTTTCCCCCCCTCATTGTAACAGCCCTTGAGACATTTGAAGATGGCTATCCTATCTCCTCTCAGCCTCTTCTTTTCCAGGCTAAACAGATGCAGCTCCTTGGACTATTCCTCAACATAAGGCTTGTTTTCCAGACCCTGGATCATCTCGGTCCCCCTCCTCTGTACACATTCTGGCTTGTCAACATCTTTCTTAAATTGTAGTGTCCAGAACTGGACCAAGGCAGAAGACTATGACTTCCCTTAATCTGGTCACTAGACTTCTGTTGATGCAGCCTAGAATAGCATTCACTCTCTTTCACTGTCAGACTCTAGTATGACAAAGGAACTCTTCCAAGGATGGGCCAATGCAGATGAAGGAGTGAGCTTGATTCTCAATGGATGGGGTCATCAGGGGGAAACAAATCGGTTTAGCATTCATTCTCTCTCAATGGGGTTACTTTCTTCCTTAGAGGGCTGTTCAGCCATGGTGAGGAAACAATGAACTCTCCATTCAAGGTGGCCTACAGGGGAGAGCCCTCCCCCTCCTCTGATTCCATAATAATGTGTATTTTACTGCTATATAATAAACTACAAGTTGTCCACAAGTGACCATTATAACAAAGACCATTTAATATAATCTAAGACCATCCATCAGGCTATTGCCAATCCTTTAATTACCAGTGGTTTCTGGTGGCAAAATAAAAAGCTTCTTTATGCCCAAAATACAAAATGCAAGAGGCCTCAAGGCCTCATAAAAGGACAACATCGTGCTCCTTTTGAAAAATTATAAAGAATTCTGGGTGTGTTTTATGATAGATGTATGTGGACTCATTGTAATGCATTCTTCTAAAGCCATCATTATGAAATGGGAAACTGCTGGAAAGATGCCTAGATGTATGCTCCATCTCTAACTTTAAACTCAAACCAGGTGTAGAGAAAGGGTCATCAAAATGTCATGTGGAGCAGTCAATCACCCTCCACTCAATGTACATGTGAGAACTGGTAGATCAAATACATGCATCTCATGGAGAGGTAATTTCCACTTGGCAGCCACTTACATTAGTTACTTAAAAAACCCCAAACCCCGGTCTTTCTTTGGCAGGAGCAATGTACACATTACATACCGTATATATCTGCATGGACTGAAGAATTTATATTTCCTAAAAACCGAGCGGTTATAAAACGAAAAGGGTTTTAGATCCTCTCTTGGAAGAAGGGAAAGAGGTTTGAGCCAATGGTGTAAACTTGTGAAGGGCATGTCACTAAATGTTACAATTTGATCTGGTATGGTTCACTAATGCAAAAAAAAAACTTTAACAGAATTCCCCAAAGATGCAGATGTTCCTTGGGTTATATCCAACTAAGGCTGCAATCCGAAAATTGCAAGCCCCACTGAATTCAATGGGGCTTCTGAGTAAACATGGTTAGGAAGGGGCAGCCTGTCCCATTTCACCATCTGAGACCAAATGGGAATTTGCTGCTCTCTGCTGCCCACCCTGCTGCCTGCCAGGATAGCCCCCCTCTCGTCGACCTCAGGAGCAGGCCGCAATGGGGAGACACTAGTCTTCTCTGCCCCTGGGCAAGGAAGAAGAGCGGCAATGCCACATGCCAGAATGCTAGGGGGGGCATTCTGCCATCACCAGAACTGGTGGGGCATGCAGGGCTTTGCCTCTTGTCCTTCTGCTGCCCGGTGCAGCCGCTTCCGCCCACCTTATGGGGAGGGGTGGAGTCGGCTATCTTTCTCCCTCTGCAGTTTATCTCTAAGGTGTGCCTTAGCTCTCCTATCATGGTGGGCGAGGTGGAAGAGCAGGGAAAACAGGCTACTATTGTTCAGTAGTCTGAAGGTTTTGGTGTTGAGTACAGTAAGGGCTCGTCCCTACTTACTTTTTGCCCCACACTTTCTAGCCATAGGTCTGTGCTTTCCTGGTCCATGTCAAAGTGCTGCCCCCCCCCCTCCGGCTCTTTCCTCAGGAAAGCCTGCTCTTTAATGCTGAATCAGAACAAACAGCTATTGAGTTTCCCCCAGATTCAGCGGTAAAGAGTGATTTTTATTTTTATTTTTTTGCAGGAAAGCAGCGGGGCAAAAAAAAAAGGGGGGGGGAGAAAAGCTCTCAGGCAGGGAACTTTAAACCTGTGCCTTGAAGTGTGGATGAACTCTAAGAAGATCTGAGACTTTGAATATTTCCATGAATGAAAACGTTGTCTGTGCACCATCCCTTGCCTTCTTTGCTTTATAATGTGGTGGTGTCAGTAGAGGCCAAGCAACAATGCAATGGTGTTACTTGACTTACCTCCAGTATGTTCTTATTAAGGTAGAAGAAAGACTGGCACTAAAACAGTGGTGTTGAATGACCATCATTATTGATATTTTGTACAGTTTTGGAAGAAAGTTTTCTGCAGAAACTTCTCTCGAGGTCTGGTTTATTGCTAACAAGAAATGGTATATATACAGACTCCTGCCAACCATTTTCAACACCAGTTGCTTCCAACTCACAAAGCTCTCATAAAATAGTGCAGACAGCAAAGAATTTGACGGGCGATTTTGCATCATTCTTCCTCCTCACTTAAGCTTGGCACAGAAGATCTGAGCCTTATTCTTTCAACAGTTAAAGTCTAGAATTCAGAAACTTATGCTGTGGTTGAGGTAACATACAAGCACCTGGTATGACTATTATTGTGACCTAATAAGTGACTGCAAACCCAAGGAAAGGGGAAGGCTATTACACAAGCTGGCTTCTTGCTATAATGGCAGCTGCGCATGGAGAAGCCAGGGTGGAAGGCAACCCAGGATGTCCTCCTTGCTGGTCCTGTCTGCAGTCCCAGTATCTGGCCACATGGTCACACACTGCACCACCCAGGAAAAGCTCTGCTTCAACCCTGCATGCTCAAAATCCCCACAAAAGAGCTCTCCCACTCCTCCTCACAAGGAGGGTTGATAAGCAACACTATTTAATGTTCTCCAGATGAGACTGTCCGATGAGACAGAGCGTGGCCTACTGCAGACTCATACTTGCTAAATGTTACTTAAAATGTTACTTTGGAACATTTTAAGCATTTGTGCTAATGGTTTATGCGCTACCTTCTTGTGTCTCAGAAATACCATGCAATTTCACTGGGCTTCCTCCAAGCATAACCAGGCGCTCCACCCTGCCCTGAGGGGCTCACAGTCTTTAATTTGACACAGGGAGGGAACAGAGAAAGGTTGAGGTCCAGGGTATATCCCGAGTCCTGCTGCGAGACATAAGCCAGAGTTTATAGACTTTGGGGTTCCCGGACATTTCCTATCTGTATCCTCTTCCTCTGCTTTTATTTTCCTTTTTGTCTCCTAGCTCTCTGAAGACAGGTAGGGTGCAGAGGCTCCTGTGGCTCTGCGAAATGAAAGGGGAGGACGCCACGTGTAAATATGTTGTTTTGGAAGTTGTGGTATGTTAATTCCATGGGGAATCCATTCCCCTCGTGTGCCAGGAGGTCGTGGCACCAACCTGAGCGAAACAGGGGAGCAGGCCCGTCTCACCCCTGCCCCTCGTCCCCCTCCTTTCGAACCAGGGGCCAGGCCGTCGTGTGCCCAGGCAGGAGCAGTGAGCATCAGCAGCCAGTGGTGATGTGGGCACGGGCAGCAGGGCAGGGGTGCTTGTTCTGCTGCCCCACACTTTCCAGGCATAGGTCTGCACTTTCCCAGTCTGTCTGAGGCGGGTGTGTCTCCCCCCCCCCACTTCTTTCCTCAGGAAAACCTGCTCTTTAACCCTGATTCAGAACAAATGGCAATTCAGCTTTCCACAGATTGTTGTTTGATCCAATTCAGCAGTAGAGAGAGGATTTTCACAGTGAAAGCAGCAGGACCAACCCTCCAAAGCACTTGGACCTGTGCCTAGAAATGCAGACAAAGGTGAAGTGTGGATGAGCCCTAAGATTGCACTCCTAACCCTGTCTACTCACTTCAATAAATCCCATTGAATTCTTCCAGGTAGGTGAGATTAGGATTACAATTTACAATCCTACAATCCTACAATAGCTGTAGGATCCAGTCCTACAGCTGCAATCCCATGCTTACTGATCTTGGAGTAAGCTCTACTGAAATCTGTGGGACTTAAATTTTATGCAGATAAGTATATGAGTGCCCTGTAAATTACTTTAGTGTCTATATGCATAGGATTGCACTGTAACCATTGCCTTGTTTGGTTTTCAGGATTACAGGAAGCTGCTCAGAGAACCTTCATTTTTTGGGTGGTTTGTAAATATTGTAGATCAATCAATCAATCAATCAATATAAAACATAAAATATCATAAGAAAAATGCTGTTACATGTCAGCTGTTGAATACGGGTAGCACTTTCCCTAACGTTTGACAGACCACTTAGTATCTAACAATATTTGACAGGTAAGGTGCAATGATCATTAGCACTTGACAGTTGTCAGCTCCTTGGGAGATTTCGCACGTGAAGCCTGCCAGAATTAAAGGAGTAACAAAATGCCAACCAATTCAGAGCTTTTTGTAGCTGGCCACCAGGTGGCTCTCAGCCCCTGCTCTGCACCTCCGTTATAGCACTGAGAGATGTTATTTTGCCACAGCCTGACGTCGGGTGCCCCCTGTGGCAGCCGCAGTCTTTGCAGCTGAAGCTGTGTAGCCAAAGATCCCTTGGCTCCCAGGCATATTTTAAGCATATCACCCCCTGGGACCTTGTGAAGGAACTGAACCTCCGTATTTGGGGTGTGTGCCTTGCCTTCTTTCTGTTGCAGCTACAAGACACTTTACTTCACTGGAGTTGGAAAAGGTCACTGCCACCCTTGCAGTAGGGAACCCCACCAAATGCCAAACTCTGCAAAAGCTTCCAGCTTTCCCTTTCTTCGGTACACCCCCATTGCTGAGGGGCACCCTGAGGTCCTGGCATGGGCCCCTAAGCCCTTTAGAGGAGCAAGACTCGAGTTCAAAGTTTTGCATTTGAAATGTGGATCCAGGTCTTTGCTTCAAATGTTTCCTCCAAAGGTTAAGCTGGCCAGATGGAATTGCTCAACCAACGTGGTCCAGGACAAGGCCATGCGGAGGACAGAGAACCGCCTCCGGCTCTGATGTGGCTCTGCCACAACCCTGTTAGCTTTATTGACTTATCATTTCCTTTCTGGTGTATGTCACAGATAGCAAGTGAATAGGGAATGTACATTTTCTTCAAGCTGACTTTGCTCAAGTACTGTATTCTGCCATGCTAATCCAGATGGAATCATTTTGGAGGAATGGATAGAACAGGCACAACTGCATCCCCCCCTCCCCCAATGTGAAATCAAGAAGAAAGAAAAATTCTTAGCGGCAACATCTTATTTCCATAATCTGGCAGCACATTGGCATACCTGCCTCACGTAAACATTGGGGGAAGGCACAACTAATGAATAAGTTAGTGGAGAACTCCCACTGCCATCGATCATTTATTTTCCTGCTTTCATCACATGCCTGAAGGCTAGCGGATGATGTCTGCGTGGAAGTCCCCAGCTAAAGAAATAAGATACGTAAAAATGGCACACATCACATCACACTTTCCACTTCCAAACACTTATCACTTGGGTATTATCAGGGGTTTAATAATGTATTTTCTTACATTCCTTACTCATTTTTAGTATCATCATGGGCATGCTTCATGAGCAGGGTGTGTCATTTTAGCAGGCGAAACTTAATTTTTGCAAATTTCTTCAGCGAAAGGTCGAAAAACATGTTTTTGGATGTGAAGAATCCAAACATGCTGTTATTTTTGTGACTGGACAACATTTAGCTTAGTAAGCCTATGTCTGATGAAGAAGCACATGAACTACTTTCATAAAACCAAATATTTTAAATTTTAGCTTCTGAAAATGTTGTTGGTGTTTAGTCATTTAGTCGTGTCCGACTCTTCGTGATCCCATGGACCAGAGCATGCCAGGCACTCCTGTCTTGCACTGCCTCCCACAGTTTGGTCAGACTCATGTTGGTAGCTTTGAGAACACTGTCCAACCATCTCGTCCTCTGTCGTCCCCTTCTCCTAGTGCCCTCAATCTTTCCCAACATCAAGGTCTTTTCCAAGGATTCTTCTCTTCTCATGAGGTGGCCAAAGTATTGGAGCCTCACCTTCACAACCTGTCCTTCCAGTGAGCACTCAGGGCTGATTTCCTTCAGAATGGATAGGTTAGATCTTCTTGCAGTCCATGGGACTCTCAAGAGTCTCCTCCAGCACCAGAATTCAAAAGCATCAATTCTTCGGCGATCAGCCTTCTCTATGGTCCAGCTCTCACTTCCATACATCACTACTGGGAAAACCATAGCTTTAACTATACGGACCTTTGTCGGCAAGGTGATGTCTCTGCTTTTTAAGGTGCTGTCTAGGTTTGTCATTGCTTTTCTCCCAAGAAGCAGGTGTCTTTTAATTTTGTGACTACTGTCACCATCTGCAGTGATCATGGAACCCAAGAAAGTAAAATCTCTCACTGCCTCCATTTCTTCCCCTTCTATTTGCCAGGAGGTGATGGGACCAGTGGCCATGATCTTGGTTTTTTTGATGTTGAGCTTCAGACCATATTTTGCGCTCTCGTCTTTCACCCTCATTAAAAGGTTCTTTAATCCCTCTCCACTTTCTGCCATCAAGGTTGTGTCATCAGCATATCTGAGGTTGTTGATATTTCTTCCGACAATCTTAATTCTGAAAATGTTAGGAGATACTAAATAATGATTCTAATGAATAATAATATTGATATTTATATATAATATAACCACAAGTACTTGACAATCATTTTTTATTTCTGTGCAATTTTATACACATTTTACTTACCAAGAAAAACTGAATTATATTAATTTAACCAAAATATCTTTTGAATTCCCAAGTCATGTTACAACTTTTTAGCACCCCTCATTTTTGGAATTGGAAAGTTGAAAAATTCAGCACGCCCTATGACTCAGTATGATTTGAAAATGTTGTGTAACCAGTGCCCCCCTCGAGCCAATCCAAAGAAAGTGTATTGAAATTAATACGACCTCAAGTTAGTCATTATATATACAGTACTTCTCCTATTGGTTTCAGTGGGACTGAAATGGAGCTTAATGCTTTTCCTGGGTTGGGGCCAGACTCATTTTGGGGGAGTTTGTTTGTTTTGTTTTGTTTCATAACTGCTGGTGTTCCTTGACTGTTCAGTTGGTTACAGGTAGGTAGCCGTGTTGGTCTGAGTCGAAGCAAAATAAAAAAATTCCTTCAGTAGCACCTTAAAGAACAACTAAGTTTATATTTTGGTATGAGCTTTCGTGTGCATGCGGTATCTGAAGAAGTGTGCATGCACACGAAAGCTCATACCAGAATATAAACTTAGTTGGTCTTTAAGGTGCTACTGAAGGAATTTTTTTATTTTGTTCAGTTGGTGTGTGACCCATCAGTTTCTAGCATGGGCAGTAGTGGCAGGAGATGAAACGGTCTCATCGCTCTTGCCAACATGCTGATTCTTGTCCAACACTCGTGGAGGGGATCATGCCACAAAGGGAACCTTTGAACAGGGCCTTTGCTGTCTTCCAAAGCTTTTGCCCTGGGTCTGGACCTCGTGACCAGCTGGTGTTTATGTCCCAGGAATAAGCCTTGTGACACTGGGCAGTGATCTCCAAAGAACAGCTTGGATTGGGTGTGAAGCCACATGGAAGAAAGATTAAGGCAGCTTTGGAATGTGCAGCAGGCTGCTCAGGTTTCTGCCGGGAAAACTTGGCGAAAAGATGTAGGTATGTTTTCACCCGACACACATGCCTGCAAGCCTTTGGCTTCAGGTGTACAATGAGCCATACCTTATTACCATGGCGACACAGGAAAAAGTAAAATTATAGTCTCTGGTGATCTACTAGAGCAGTGTTTTCCAACAGGGGGCCATATGGTCCCCTGGGGGACCCAGGATAGTTCAAGAGGGCCACAGGTGAAAAATGCATAAATGGGGGGCCACAGCACAAGGCTAGGGGGACATAGAGGGAAGTGAGAAGGGGATTTTTTAATATATATTTTTATTTTAAATCCTGAATAGCTGGCTCTCCACTTGGCCAATCCCAAGTAGATAAAGGGGTGGCCCACCAGGGCCTAGTGCTCCTTTTTGCCACATGTGTTTTCTTGGAGCAGTCCTGGTTTCATTCCAGCAGGAGAGGGTGATCACTGAGGATCCCCTTTTGACCAATAGAGCCCATGATCCAGAGCCCCAGGTCAGGTAAGTGCAGCGATGGGGTGGCAATGGGTAGGGCTGGGCGAGCCAGAGCTGCTTGTTGCTGCCGCCACTGCTGGGCCTGGGGGCAGCCTGGGTCTGACTCTGCAGGGTGCCATCCACCCCAGCACCTAGTGGATCGGGGCGTTCGGATCAGGGCCGTCTCAAGCAGGTCGGGCGCCCTGGCACCGTGGCGCGCAGATCGCTCTGGCACCCCGCCGTGCAATGCCCCCCTGCCGGCCCCGGCGCCCTGGTGCCCCGCGCCACCGGGACTACCCCTAGAGCCGGGCCTGCTTCGGATATTGCCGAGGGGCACAGGGCTTGTCCGCAGCATCAGCCCGGCTCTGCAAGGCATGGGGTGAAATCCACTCCAGCGCCTAGCCAAGTGGGGTTGTCTGGTTAGGGGGCAGGCTTTTGTTGGGGGGGGGGAACAGAACCTCGGATTTGTATTGATTTGTATTGATTTACACTTATTGGGGGAGCAGCTGCCCACCTTGTCTATACCCATGGGGGTGGCCACAGGAAGGAAACAAGGTTGGAAGGGGGCCATGGTCAGAAAAAAAGGTTGGGAAACACTGTACTAGAGGCCTGAATTTATCCTGGGAGAATTGGTAATGGGTTGGCTCCAATGTCGCTGTCTTCCGCTGGTGCAATGGAGCGCCCCCTCCATATCTTCTCTTTGTGTGCCCCTCCCCAATCTGCTCCAGAGGTCAGGGTAATGCTCAGAATAGATTTGGGAGGGGTCACGGGAAGAGGAGAGAGAGGTGACTTCATTCGATGTAGGGGAGTCTGGCAAGGACAAGATGGAGTGGCCTGGAGAGGGCCCTTTCTTTCAGCCCTGCGCCTGAGACTCCCACTCCTGAATTAAAGATTCTCCGGTCACTGTAGAGCTGGGAAAGCTCTCCTGGGAATGTGGCTGTTTGTTAGCTATGCCATTTTGGGGCAGGAGGGGGTGAATGGTGCCTGGCTGAGTATACAGTAAGCCAGTTCCTTCTATTTAGGAAGGGAGGTCTGGATTAGCTGTGAGTGTGAGACACATTCCTTCCGATGATGCCAGGCTGGAGGGGAGACAAAAGTGGACTCTTCCCAACTTCCAGAGAATGGAATTAATAGCCCTATAATTCAAGAGGCAAAGCTTTGGGCTTCGGTGAGACGAAGGCTGACGCTAAGCTGGCGATGCATGAATTATCTTGGAAAAGAGAGGAGCCAACTTGGCAAGCTTGACCTGATGGGATGCAGAAACCTCATCTTGTCTTCCTGGTCTGTGGGCCAAGGAAAGTCAAAAAGCCAGAGGCTGGCAACTGCAGAGCAGAGTTGTCTGACCAATGCAAAGCTTTAGGCCAGGGGTCAGCAAACTTTTTCAGCAGGGGGCTGGTCCACTGTCCCTCAGACCTTGTTGGGGGGCAGACTATACTTTTTTTTGAGGGGGGAGGCAAATGAACGAATTCCTATGCCACCCAAATAACCCAGAGATGCATTTTAAATAAAAGCACACATCCTACACATGTAAAAACACCAGGCAGGCCCCCAAATAACCCAGAGATGCATTTTAAATACAGTGGTACCTCAGGTTAAGTACTTAATTGGTTCCAGAAGTCAGTACTTAACCTGAAGCGTACTTAACCTGAAGCGAACTTTCCCATTGAAAGTAATGGAAAGTGGATTAATCCGTTCCAGACGGGCAGGAGCGGTGCTAGGGCTTTTTGCGTCCTAGACAAAAACACCTTCTGGCGCGCCCGGGCGCATGTGTCATGATGCATGCGTCATGACGCACGCACGCACACCACTGATACCCCTGCGTCTCCTCCATTCGCGGGAGGAGCGCGGGCCAAGGGGGGGAGCTCGGCGCCCTCGCCTGTGGAGGGGACGCTTTGAGCTCCTCAGCGGCAGCGGCTGCAGCGAGCAAGCAGCGCCGGCAGCAGCGCCCATAGCTGAACTCTTCAGCTGCGGGCGCTGCCGCCGCTTGCTCGCTACAGCCGCTGGGGAGCTCACAGCGTCCCCTCCGTGAGCAGGAGGGCGCTGAGCTCTCCTTTTGGCTCGCGCTCCTCCCGCCTGTGGAAGGGACGCTGGGGGCTCCTCGGTGAGCGAGCGGGCGAGTGAGCGGGTGGGCGGGTGGGCGGCGGCGGCAGCGCCCATAGCTGAAGGCTTTGGCTGCGGGCGCTTGCCACCACTACTGCCGCCGCCGGGGAGCTCTCGGCGTCCCCTCCATAGGCGGGAGGGTGGCGGTGGCGCGGGGGGTTTGCGAGGCAGGCTCGGCAGTGCCCCCTCCATTTCCGCGCCCTAGGCAATGGCCTAGTCCACCTAAATGGACGCACCGGCCCTGCAGACGGGTCCGCGGAGTACTTAACTTGAAAGTACTCAACCTGAAGCGTACTTAACCCGAGGTATGACTGTAAAAGGACACATTCTACTCATGTAAAAAAAGAAAAGAAAAAGAGCTGTTTCCCAGATCGTCCGTGGGCTGGATTTGGAAGGCGATTGGGCTGGATCCGGCCCCCAGCCCTTAGTTTGCCTACCCATGCTTTAGGCTGAATGGGCTGTAGATGAATCTGAATGCAGCAGCTCGCAGTTTGGGCAACCAAATGCGCATTTCCTTGACCGTATTTGACTGGCTGTTCTCTTCCACCCAAACACGCTCTTGTCTCATAATGTTGACTAAAAACTAAATGACACCCCCCCCCCAAAAAATACGGCTTTATCTGTCTCTCCAGTTATCTCCCCCCATAAATATTTTTCTGTTCCTTGAAAATGCAGTGAACAGATGGCATCATCTGCTTGCTGACTGCCAACAATCTCCATGTTGGATTCACCCCAGCCTGGCTCCAGCCTCTTTTCTCTTTCCGATGCCTTCAGCGACATTTTCCTGGACAGATCTTGAGATAATTTCTCTTTTTATCTGACCTATATCCAGTCCTTGATAGAGAGGGGAGTTTCTGCTCCTAAGTAATTTCCTTCCCCTTTGCTCCTGGTATAGCAGAAATGCCGCTGTCTTTTAATGGCTCCATGGTAAGAGGCAGATGTGGTTCAGAATGATTTACAAGCTGAGAATCACCACGGACCATGAAGTGCCTGGTTCAAACTCACTTCTGCCATTCACTCATGAGATAGCTGGTCCCAGCTGTCTCTCCCGCTTCTTTGCCTCAGGCATGGTTTGCAGGCCGCTTTAAACCACAGTTGCCTTTTCAGAAAGATGCTGTTTACCAGGGGATTCCCACAAACTGCTTCCAGGCGGTTGCTATTTCCAAGTGGGATTAGGGCTGCCATATTTTAAAAAGTGAAATTGAGCTTTGTGGGGGGTGGGGGCCAAATATTTTTAGATTTTCCCAAAGTTTTTGAGCTCTTTTAAAGGAAATTCCCCAAAAGCTACATTTCCAACATGGGTTGCCATTTGTTCGGATTCCCTGCACATTTCAGTAATTTGTGCCCAGACACTGTTTCCGACAGGCATATGGCAACCCTAGGTGGGATTCAATCACATACTGGCAAATTCAAGTTGTGCAATTATGGTGCACAGGGAGGTCTTGCACAACAAATCTGTTCTGATCAAAAAGATCAGATTTTTGTGATAAAGAAAGGGACCAGAAAATGCAATGGAAATTTTGGGGTAGCACTTGCTTTTATGCAATGTCATCTAACTTCCCCTCAAGCAAATCAGATCAAATGCTCAATTAAATAGCTGATGTTGTCTAGTCTCCCTGCAAAAAAAAAAAACAGGACAAATGTGCAACAAACATTCTGGAAGCACCCAGAGGCTCTTGGGCAAAACGTCACTCGAATGATGTGGGAAGCAACCATAAACAAGCTGAAAGAATTTTATTCTTGTAACATAAAAATTGTATTGTAGAGTTATCAATCAAATAATAATAATAATGTTTGGGTTGCCCGAGCCACTCTGGATGACTTCCAGCAAAATATAAAAGCACCATAAAACATGAAACGTTATAAACCTCCCTATACAGGATTGCCTCCAGTTGTCTTCTAAAAGTCGTATAGTTATTAATCTCTTTGACCTCTGGTGAGAGGGCATTTCACAGGGCAGGTGTCACTCCTTTTCAATGGATGTAAAACCATCCTGGGATGCTGCCAGAGAGGTTTAGCAAAATGCCACTTGAACTCTTTGTAAAGCTGGGAGAGGCAGGGACCTGCCAAGGCCGCTCTTTCTCAGACTGCTGAAGTGAGAAGCCCAAAGCTCTGCTGGAGGAAGAGAATGATGCCCATTCAGTGCCTGCCTGCTGGTGCCGCCTCTCCCAGGTCTCCCAGTCTGGCCTGGGTAATGCTAGAAGGCAGACCAAGGTCCTGCCTGGGAATTTTTTTAAAAGAAAAGAAAAGCATGCCACGCCTAATATTAGGCCACATACTTTTAATGGCAATGATTGATGATATTTGACAGTTATTATTTCAAAGGGTGAATGTACTAGTTTGTGTTTGCTAGGTAAAGGTAAAGGGGACCCCTGACCATTAGGTCCAGTCGTGACCGACTCTGGGGTTGCACGCTCATCTCGCATTATTGGCCGAGGGAGCCAGCGTGCAGCTTCCGGGTCATGTGGCCAGCATGACAAAGTCGCTTCTGGCAAACCAGAGCAGCACATGGAAACGCCGTTTACCTTCCAGCTGTAGCGGTACTGTCAGGGGTTCTTGCGACTACTCCAGAGTAACGACGCTCCACATGCTTGTCTTTAAACAGTATTTTATTGGTGCACTCTATTTACAGTGAGACAGGTGTGGAAAATATGTCTGCTCATTCCGATGCAGAATCCAGCACTGCCCCTCCGCGTGACTTCCTCCAACATAAGAGTCTCGGGACAGTAAACCTCCTCCCCTTTTTTCTCCTGCGTAATTCCGGAACCGGAGAAAAGGGTCTACGCTCCATGCTTTCCTTCTGCCCCCTTTCCCCCTCTATCTCCTCCCTCTTGTGTAGCCGGGGCTCTCCCATGCTGCCAGAGCCCTGGCACTCTCCCTCCACTTCCTGACTGGTTTCTTCAGAGCCCTCGCTTCCATCACTGCTTGGGGAGGAGCTACTTCTGATGCAAGAGGGAGGTTCTCTATACTGTCTCCCAGGTACCTATTTATCTACTTGCACTTTTGACGTGCTTTCGAACTGCTAGGTTGGCAGGAGCTGGGACCAAGCAACGGGAGCTCACCCCGTCACAGGGATTCGAACCGCCGACCTTCTGATCAGCAAGCCCTAGGCTCAGTGGTTTAACCACTGTGTTTGCTAGCAAGCTTTATTTACATTGTTTAATGGTGGACGGACCACAGACAAGTTGATCTTGCCTAATTTGAAAGGGAACTTACTGGTATTTAAAATGGATAAAATAAAAACAAGAGGTCCAATGAGGTCTGGGCTGTGTGGGTGCATACCTGAGCTATCACCATTGCTCAAAGAGAAAGGCTTCCTCAGTGACCCCTGACTGGCTGTGCAGGTACACAGTCTTGAAGGAAATCCTACCATTGCACAGAGGTTGCCTGCCCGTTGTTCCAGGAGCTGATTGGCAAAGTGCATATATATCTTATCAAGAGTGAATGGATGTGTGTGTCTCATTTTAATGCATAAACAAAACTGTGTCCTGAGTATTGAAAGTTTGGGGAACGAAGGCTGCTTGGACTAATCCTGTCTACTGGATGGGAGTCCCCATAGTGATGGAGCCATGGGAGACCTTTGGCTCCTTTTAAGTATGTGCTCAGGGGACATCTGATTCTTGCTTCCTCATTCTCACACCCCCTTTTTAAAAGGGTTTTCCCCATCCTGGTTCTTCCAAGGGAATGGGATTGAGATTTGGTAGTAGTGAATTCTTTTCAGTATTCAGTGCTGGTTTTGGCTTTGATTGGGTGCCAAGTATTTGCTAAAGCCGAAGGAAAATTGGCCCAGAGGGGATGGAAAAAGGAATCTGAGGTTCTCAAGCAAGGGAAGTTTACAAGAATAGTTTAGCTTCTAAAAAGGAATAAATCTTCTGAACTTTCCAAACCAGAATCACCTTGTTTCTCAGGTCAATTACATTTCTTCTTGTGTGACCTATGGTCCTCCCCCGCCCCCGCCCCCCCCCCCCGGTCTGGCCAATTTCTGAATATTGCTATGATTAGTCTTTTCACCTGTTTGATGGTTAGCTCAATGTTATTTTGGCAATCAGTCAAGGAAGTCAGGCTTTCTCCAGTTAAACTTTAGGTAATGCCTAAAAATGCTTCATCAGTTTAGTTTTTTTCTGGCCATAGTTGTTGAGCTTTATGTGTGTGGGGGGGGGATGGAGTTTTTAAACTATTTTAAACCAACACTTCCAATATGGGTTGCCATATGCCTGGGTTTTCCGGGACATTTTAGCCGGTTTCCAGAAATTCCGCCCTGACACCATTTTCAAAGAACGAATCCCGGCTATGTCCAGGAAATTCTGGACATTGGCAGGCCAAGTGTTCAAGATGTTTCACATGCTTTACATGTGAAGTTTTACACACTTCTAATCCATACAGCAGCTGTAAGGCAAATTCCCCTGTTCTGGTGCCAAGGTTGAGAGAGAGAGAGGCTTGCTGGTGAGTTCATGACAGTGATTAGATCTGAACTCCGTGATTCATAGCTCAGGCTCTAACCACCCTGAGACCTCTGGGTATAGAGTGGTATATAAATTCGATAAATAAATAAATATTTAAATTGTGATTTAGAATGGCCCCCTAAACACCCATCTAGCTGTCCATCAACAGGATATTATCCAGCTTTAACTTTAGTTGTAGAACTACTCTGTGAAATGCTGAATTTAAATACCACAACTTGTTAATGTAGAGAGAAAGATAGATGCCTGGGCAAATATGGTTTTATTGGGAGAGAAATAAATACTGGGGCTCAGCTGGGCAAATGTATTGGGTTAGAAAACACTCAGTGCAACTGTTTCATTGGAGGAAAATCCTGTTGGCCTTCAAAGTAGAATTTCTGGTCTGGCCTCTGGCAAAAGACCAGGATCATCTCAAGTGATTAGTGTTGAATGACAATCTGGATTACCAAATTAAAGTTGGTATTTACTCGTCTGTGTGCAGCTCCCAGTGATGATGTGGCCCCTTATCTGGGATGAGGAAAAACATCTGTGATTTCTAAAATTACATTCCTAGTTAGGACAGGGGCTGGGAGTAACTCAGGCAGTTAAACAAAATATAGAGGAGAGAGGTAAACACCCTATAAACTACCGTAAAAATGTTGTTGCCATCTGTCTCAAGAGACAACGGAGTGCACCTCTGGGTCATCACTTTCTGCCCTTTCCATGCCCACGTCTTCCTCATTGCTTTCATTTCTTTTCCAGCTCTGTTCCTGAATGGAACACCATCACCCCTTTGATCTCTCAGATTTGCACAAAACCATTAAATTGTACAAACCAATCACACATAAAGAATTCTGCACCAGGTATATTGGGCAGCAATATGAAAAGTGTGTGTGAAGAATGAACAACAGCTTTTGTTTCTTTCCCAGCATGTAGTAAGGGTGCCTTAGGAGCTTAGCCTATATGTGTGTAACATTTGCATGTGTGCTTTTCTGATTTTGGGCAAATCTGAGCAATCAAAAGATATAAAACCAGACCAGCAAATTTACAATTGCTTGACTGTCTGCCCCCCCCCCCCAAAAAAAACCAAGGTGTGTGCACAACTGGCATAATAAATTGACAGATTTGAAAGTGAGGGCAAACACAGAAGGGAAGGCCTGCTGATTGCAAAGTCAAATATGTTTGTGTGTGGACGACTCTGGCCTCATATGAATGGGGGGAAAGTGGATTAACAGCTACATGACATTCAAATGTGGGCAAGCCCACAGAGGAAATGGAAATGTTTGCCATGTCCAAACAGCAACAAACAATTGATTCTGCCACCTAGCGGGTGAATGAAGGATGAAGTTTTCACACATTCACATACAGTATTGTTGGCATCTGTCTCAAGAGACAATGAGGGCATCTCCGGGGGTAAAGTCAGACCGAAGTGCCCTCCCTGGGACGCAAGTCTGGAGGTCGTGGGCTGCCCAGACAACAAGATCCCCCTCGGAATGTGTAAAATGGATCTTGGGCAGATGCTGAAGCATGTGGTGAGATGGACCGAACAAGGACACAGCCGGATGGTTCCTGAAAAGAAGCGTGGAGAAGGAGCAATTAGAGGTCACTGATGGGACGTTTATATATGAAAAAGGTTTATTGAAAGAGAAATTCTGACTGAAACCAGGCTTGATACCACACACAGATACCTGAAACAACACAATAAGGTCCTGGCCAGGATGGCATTGGCGGGTTAAACTGGGTTGCTGTTTCTGAATTATATGTTCAATGTGGCTGGTTGTATTTGGATGTTAAAATTACAGTTATTATTATTATTATTATTATTATTATTATTATTATTATTATGCCTGTTTTGCTAATTCTCTTTTATGCCTCTTCATAAATCTGTATGTGTTTCACCCCCTGGAATGAAATCTGCAGTCCAGATCTGTAGAACTCCTGGTGTCCTCTTCGATCTCTTCTTTGGCCCCATCTAAACGTTAATTTTAAAGCAGTGTCATACCACTTTAAACAGCCATGTCTCCCCCTCCCCAAAGAATTCTGGGTGCATAGAGCTACAATGGCAGAGTGGTTTAACAACCAGTCCCTTTTTGCAGAGAACTCTGGGAACTGTCACTCTGTGAGGGGACTTGGGGTCTCTTAACAACTCACAGCACCCAGAATAAGCTACAGATTCCAGGATGCCTTGAGGTTACAGTGCAGATGGAGCCTTCCATCCCCCCCCCCTTGATAAATGGGCTTTCAAATCATGGTCAGCCGAAAGCCATCCGTTTCCAGCCGTGTTTTGCTTAGCTTTGTAGCAACCAAAGGGGCATAAGCACATGGTGCAGATGAATTGCCTTTTCTCTCTCTTTTTTGCAAATAAGCCTGGCTGGGAAAGCAATCTCCATTGTTGGTCCAGATTTTCTTCTTGCAGCACCTGCTTAAATCACATTGAAACACATTCAAGTCAAAGGCCTTTTACATCTTGGGAGATAAAACTGTTGGCAGGGTCATTTGAAAAAAGAAAGAGAACAAGTTGTGAAGCAAGACCATCTCTGTAGGTCTGCTGTACGTTCTCTCTTGATGTCGTTTTGCTGGAATAGAAACCCAGAACAAATCATTGTCTGGCATCATGGGTGCTTGATGAATACCTGGAGACAAACCCCCAGCGGATTAATGCAGCGGCTGCTCTTCGCCAAGGAGCTTTAATCAAAGGAAGTGAGCCAAAATTAAAGGATGTGTGCATTCTCCTAGCCCTATTATTTGCTGTAATTCTTTAAACACTCTATTCCCCACCATGCAAATGTTTAACATTCATGAGGCCACAGGCAGTGGGTTCAGCTGCCACGTCTACGTGGGTTAGATCTTTAAAGGCAAAGGCAGCATTTGGATACCATGTTTGGCTTTACTTTCATTGTCTGTTAGATGCCTTTTTTTAAACTGACCCTAGAGAGTCAGCAAAAGCATCAGATTCTTTAGGCACCTCTGAAAGTGTAAGTTTGTGTGAATAGCTTTGCTAATGGGAAACCCTAGAAATGGCATGTAGATTGTGGACTGAGCAGCAATTTCCAACATCACCAATAGTCGGGCATGATGGGAGTGATTGGCCTCTGTCTGTCTCGGGAGACAGTGGAGGAGTGTGCCTTTGTGGATGAAGTCAAACTGTGGGAAGGTTATAGTGCCTTCTGTGGGTGTGGAGACTGAAATGAGAGAGGCATGTTTTGTTGCAGGCGGGGCAGATGAAGGCGTCCGGTTCTGCTGCTGCAGGGCGTTTCTTCTCCCAGTGGCTATTCATCCTCTGCTCACTGCTATGGATGCACAATCTGTCTCCAGGCACCGAGGTCATTTGCAAGGGGTTCCCACATGGCAAGGTTGATGTTGCCAACCTTCATGTCATGTTTGCAGACTTCTTTGAAATGCAGAGTTGGTCTGCCAAGGGGCCTGGTGCCCGTTGTGGGAGTCATGGTCCAGCAATATCTGTAGGACCACGGTTCCCCAACCTCATCGCAGCAGAACAGCATATCCTGGAGCCTCAGCACAGAAAAGGCTGGTCTAGGAGCAGGCTTCCTCACTGTTGAAGTGCAAGACCTATGTGGGCAATGAATCCCTCAGGAAGTCAGAGGTCAAGTTAATCATAGTTTCCTTGCTGTTACTGACAAACTGGGAGACAGGCTGAGGCTGCATCTACTTCCCCCATGTATCTATTTTGTGTTTCCATTTTTCTCATCTAGAAAAACAGAAAGTCACAAGGATGCGTGTGGTTTATTGAAGCGTAAGTCCGTATTTCCTAAGGAGCAAGACTATCATTCCACAGTCTATTTAATTGTTCACCACAAAAACTCTGCAGGCACAAACAGCATTGAAAGCAGGGTTGTGTATAACTGCCCTGGTTCCACAATGAATGCAAATAGTCATGAATGCACCATCAAAAGGATGTCTGGAGGGGACCATAACTGGGGCATATTTCTGCAGGGAGGGGGCTGAAATGCACAGGATATTTCTTCCATCATCTCTCCAGGGACAGGGAGGGGACACCAAGGGTGAAACTCTTGGTAAAACTCTCTGCAGTGCAGAGACCTGCCAGGAAGGGTGTCCAGAAGAGGGCAACCAAAATGGTGAAAGGCCTGGAAACGGTGCCTTATGAGGAACGGCTTAGGGAGCTGGGTATGTTTAGCCTGGAGAAGAGAAGGTTAAGAGATGATATGATAGCCATGCTCAAATATATAAAAGGATGTCATATAGAGGAGGGAGAAAGGTTGTTTTCTGCTGCTCCAGAGAAGCAGACATGGAGCAATGGATTCAAACTACAAGAAAGAAGATTCCACCTAAATATTAGGAAGAACTTCCTGACAGTCAGAGCTGTTCGGCAGTGGAATTTGCTGCCAAGGAGTGTGGTGGAGTCTCCTTCTTTGGAGGTCTTTAAGCAGAGGCTTGACAGCCATATGTCAAGAATGCTTTGATGGTGTTTCCTGCTTGGCAGGGGGTTGGACTGGATGGCCCTTGTGGTCTCTTCCAACTCTATTATTCTATGACGTTGTTGATCTATAAAAGCAACACAGTTCAGCTCCAAATGCCAATCACTCACTCGCAGCTCCAGTTCTGCCCCAGAGGCTGAACGCAGAAGCCCAGAACACAAGTTTTATGGACAGCAAGCACTGTATTGGTCCATGCTTCCACCGAGGGAGAAGAAAAGGGGGGAGTTCAGGAAAGGGGCATCTGGAGGACCCGGGAAGCTTTCCCACATCCATCCTGATGGGGGGGGGGGGGAGGTGATAGACCCGTCCTGGAAGAGGACCACAGAATACTCTGTTCACCTGTTCAGATTAGTATGTGCACAGTCTTTTACCTGAGAAAGGAAAGGTGTCCAGCCCACGCAGCCTAAAACCCACCACCTCCTTCCCATGTGCCCCTCCTGCTTTAAGCACTGCTCCTTAGCCGGGGGCTGCAGGATAGATGCAGGGCATCCAGAGCAGCAGTCCTTGGCATGTGGACGCAGCAGGGTGGAAGTTGTTGCCTTTGTAGGACTCAACAGGGACGAGGAGGAGGAGGAGGAGGACAAAACCAGAATTAGTGGGCTCCGCCTCTTGTTGGCTCTGTCTCCACCTACACTTGTTTCAGGGAAAGGGGTTTCCGGGAGGGAAAGATCAGAGCTGCTCTTGTTGCTGCAGAATGTTGCCAAGGTGGGAATTGCAGGTGGGGAGAAGAGGGCTGTTATGCCCAAGTGCTGCTTGCAGGCTTCCCATAGGTGTCTGGTTGGTGTTGTGCTAGATGGGCCTTTGTCCTCATGAAGCAGATGCTTATCATAGAATTGTAGAGTGGGAAGGGACCCAGGGGTCATCTAGTCCAGCCCCCCTGCAATGCAGCAATCTCAGCTAAAGCATCCATGACAGACAGCCATCCAACCTCTGCTTAGAAACCTCCAAGGAAGGAGAGTCCACCCCCTTCCAAGGGACATAGCTGCCAAGTTTTCCCTTTTCTCACGAGGAAGCCTATGCAGCATACGGGAATTTCCCTTAAAAAAAGGGATAACTTGGCAGCTATGCCAAGGGATTCCTTTCCACTGTCAAACAGCTCTTACATTCTTACACTTTCCTGGAAGGAAGTCCCATAGAAGTCAATGGGGCTGTCTTTTAAGTAGACACACATAGGGTTGCGCAATAAAACACTTAGTATGGTTTCTAATGAAACAGTGTTATAGAATAAAATTCAGTTAGGTGGAACTCCATCTGTTCCATAGACATGAGTCAGCTTGAGTGGAGTTTTGTGCCACATTCAATGGGCTTCCTTTAAATTTTCCCATGATCACAGTGGATCCTCCATGCTCAAAGGTCTTTTCATATAGGAAGCATTTGGTGAGAAGGAAGTTGTCAGGATGTTATAGCCGCATTTCCAAATAACATTCTTCATAAAAATAATAAAGTTTCCAGCTATCCATTGGAATTGCTCCTCTTCAGTTTGGTTTGAATATTCTTCTCTCCAACTCTACAAAGGATTTCCATTGACATCACACACATAGACACCGGAAATGAATGACATGTGAAATAAGCTTGAAAAAATACTAAATATAAAAATATGTGCCTGTCTCTCTGCAGCGGGAAGCTGGTCTGCTTTGTGTTCCCGGTGACCCGATCTAAGAACAGCAGCGCTATAGCATGTTTTACTTCCCAAGAAAATTGTTGACCTAGGTTGTTAATGTCTCTTTGCTTCAGAGTTAGTATAAAGGTAAAGGTAAAGGGACCCCTGACCATTAGGTCCAGTCGTGACCGACTCTGGGGTTGCGCGCTCATCTCGCATTATTGGCCGAGGGAGCCGGCGTATAGCTTCCAGGTCATGTGGCCAGCATGACAAAGCCACTTCTGGTGAACCAGAGCAGCACACGGAAACGCCGTTTACCTTCCCGCTGTAGCGGTTCCTATTTTTCTACTTGCACTTTGATGTGCTTTCGAACTGCTAGGTTGGCAGGAGCTGGGACCAAGCAACGGGAGCTCACCCCGTCACGGGGATTCGAACCACCGACCTTCTGATCAGCAAGCCCTAGGCTCAGTGGTTTAACCCACAGTGCCACCTGGGTCGCTGTGGGTTAAACCACAGCGTATAGATGAATATACAGCGTATAGAGTTAGTATAGATGAATTTAAATGGTTGGAACAGGGGTTGCCAACAGAGCACCCGTGGGTGCAATGCCACCTTTGAGGTCTCTCAAAGGACTCCCATGAAGCCTCTGAGCTCCCTCCTCCTCCTCCTCACAGACACTCAGCTCGAGTCTTGAGGTGGTGAGAGCAGTTACATTTTCCCCTCCCGAAAAGAATTTGGAGCTATGGCAGGAAAACTGAAATAGGACACTCTTTCCCACATCCTCTTTGATCTCTGTGTGCATTTCAAGGCTTGTGTTAATTCTGCTGAACCGGACTTTCATCCAGATCCCTTAGAAAAGCAAAAATGTGTGCTTGGATGATGGGTGATTTCTTCCCCCCCCCTGTCTCTCTGGGATGTGTGTGTGCAAGAAGTATCCAGAGAGGATTTGCTGACCACGGCCCTTGCCCAAAACTCAAAATGTGCCCATGCGTCTAGAAATGTTGGCAGCCCTGTGGAAGCAGTTAGAGAGGTGGTGGTGCTTGTTGTTGTTGACATCCGTCTGTCTTGAGAAACAATGGAGTGTGCCTCTGGGGGTGAAGTCTAACAGCTGGGTTGGCAGCACCGGAGTGATCTCTCTGGGACGCAAGCCTGGGCAGTGTGTCTGGGGGTCCTGGGCTGCCCAAATGACAAGACCTCCTTCTCAGCCTGGCTGATGTGGCCCAAAGGAAAGCAGAGCAAGACATTTGGCACCAGCTGGGGTGCAGGAGTTGCCAAAAAGAGGCACACAAGGTGCCATAACAACCACCTGAGGGACTCCACTCTGGATTTGTGTAGGGTTTGCTCCTTAACCCCTTTTCCTCCCAAAGGCATCCTGCAAGGCAGTTGTTATGTACTGAGCTGAATCATAGAACAATAGGATCCAGAATCAGCAGTCTGATTGGTCTGCAGGAGCCACCCAATCCAACTCCAGGTGGAAGTGAATCCGCAACCTGATTGGCCTGCAGGAGCAGCCAATCAGGCGGCTGGCAGAAGTGAATCCGCAACCTGATTGGCCTGCAGGAGCAGCCAATCAGGCGGCTGGCAGAAGTCAATCCACAACCTGATTGGCCCACAGGTGTAGCCCTAAAGTAGCCAATCACGCAAAGCCCATTGTGTAAATAATGTATATAAGCAGATGGTTTTGGGAAAAGGGCATTCTTCTCTTCTTCTCCTTGATGACTAAGAGCTGAATAAAGAGCATGAAATTCACTCTCGACTCCGAGTAGATTTCAGCAGTGGAGCTTTAAGATAAGAGTTTTTCTCCTCCTAGATGGGATCCCTTCCTAGGTTGACCTGCCCCTCACTTCCCTCTACAACAGGTTGGACCTTTGGACTCTCCCTTGGTCTTGTCTACTCAATCGGGCAGAGACTGTCTTTTCATGCAGTGAGTCCCTAACTCACTCAGCTCCCCCCCCACCTGGTTTAGTCGGCCAGTCAAAGCCATTCCTGGGGTGTGGTTGCTTTCACATGCTGACAGCTTCTAGGAGCCACAGGTGAGAGCTGAGTGCAGGATGGGGACAAAAGGTGGACAAACTACCCCAGAAGGAGCATGATGTGTCTCCCACGGGTACCAGCCACCCCCAAACACCACATACCGTACTAGAGACGTAACACTGCAATACTACTTAATTGTCCCTCGAACTGTAGCACATTTTCTGGTTGCACATCCTGCTTTCTCCCTACATACGAGTTGGAGGGCAGCTTTGTTATATTATTTGGAACGACCAAAATATAAAGTGCAAAGGAGCTGCTGCACTTCTTCCTTTTTCTACAATTCCTGGGTAAGGGAGCTGGCAAGAAAGACTAAGACAAGGCATTCTTCCTACCTTTGCATGATGTGCAAAACCATTCTCACAACACTGAAGAGTTAAGAGCACAAGGTCAACGAAGCTGAATAATGATTAGCACTGAAGGGATTTGCAGCAACTGCACACTTGAGTTTTCAAGGGAGCCATGTGGAAGCAATTTACATTGTTGTTTTTATTTTGCTTAAGTATGGAAGAGATCAGTGGGGTGGGGTGGGGAGCTAGAAATATTTTTATTCAGAGCAGGATGAGAATGTGGCTACAAAGACAGGCAGTTTCCTAATTTTCAGATGTATACTAACTAATGTTGCTTCCAGACTGTTGCTCGTTTGTGAGAGAAATTCAGTCACGTGCTGGGAAATGCGGGCTGCACAATTAAAGTTGTTCCTGAGATCCTTCAGAACCAAACTCACTTCCAAACCCAATAACATTTTTGTGGTAAGTGAAGAGAGGAGGAAATACACTAGGAAGTGTGTAATAACAATTGCTTGATGAGACATCATACAATCTTGCAAACAAATAAAAAGGAGCATTCACTAATCAAGAAACAGTAAATGTTACATAACCAGCCCACAAACTTTGTGCCAACAAATAAGGCTGCATGCTCAATAAACAGGTCGTCTGTAAGCAACTGTAGTGTAATTTGCAGTGCTATCTGATACATATCTGCACAAAATTGAACAGCCATGGGGGCCCCTTTGCAACCAGCAACAAGGTCTGGGTAACCATGGTTATCTTCTTCAAGGGGTTGTTCCATGACAGATCACCACACCTTTACAACATCTGTGCTACTGACTCTAAAATTTTAGGAGCGTTGAAATATATACAAAAATA
This sequence comes from Zootoca vivipara, assembly GCF_963506605.1. Taxonomy (NCBI): domain Eukaryota; kingdom Metazoa; phylum Chordata; class Lepidosauria; order Squamata; family Lacertidae; genus Zootoca; species Zootoca vivipara. The sequence continues at coordinate 1,097,206 of NC_083285.1, forward strand.
ATAATAATCAAACTGAGTCATGTGACTCAAATTGGGTCTACTAGCTGGTTCTACTCTGCGGGAGCCCTTAAGGAAGTCTCACAAACCTCTTTTGTTTCTTCATCACTGGCATCTTCTGTAGCAATTTCATAGTTAATGGCTCAGCCTCTTTTTCTTTCTGCTGCATTTATGAGTCACTCCATAACTGTGGGGTTCTCTGTGGAACATGCAGTGTACAAAAGTAAAAATAATAAAAGGTAAAAGCAGATCAATCAATCAAATATAAGAATTTCAAGTTCAGACTAGTTCTGTGAGATTATTGAAGTAGTTTTCATTACTTTTAAGTAAGTCTGTAACAAATAAAATGACTGAAATTTAAAAGGGCACTACCCCTCATTTTACTGGTGAAAACATACCACAGTTCATTCCCTCCCCACTGGTGTTTCTGATTGTTTCTGAGATTAGTAAAATGTGTATTTCAGGTTTTTTAAAAAATAATGATTGATTCATTTTTCAACCCCACTCTTCCTTATTGGTAACAGTCTACTTAAAATTTTGAAGGCAGATACAGTTTACTCCACTGAAGTTCTAGTGTGCTCCTGGTTTTTAACTATCCTGTTTCTTGTTGTCCAAGCATTTTGTTAATTCACAGTTTTCTTCTTTCTCTCCCAACCCCCTTTCCTTGTTACCCTTGGGTGGATGCAACGTAGCAGGAAAAGCAAGATGGAAAGCAAGTGGAATCACAAATGGATTCAGATTTGACGGCATCTGACAATGGCCTCTTAATAGGTAAGATGCATTAAGTAGCCTTTACTACGGTATTCTTTTCCTGACAACCATACAAAGCAACAGCCTGTCTTCTCTGTGTAAGTGCTACTCTCAGGGTCCCTTAAGATAGTATTTGTTTCCTGTAAGAGTTGTGAACAACTGCCTGAGCAGTCGGCTAATAGAAGCTAGATTGTTTCATGGGACAAATATTGGGCTGGTTCAGATGTAACACTAAATCCCAGTTTAGTGTTACAAAAATGAGCCAAGGAGACCCTTGTTCTCAACTTGAATGTGTGAGCAGCACCAATCCCATAATAGACATCCATCTGGAAGCACCCTTAGAGCTGGGTGTTTGCATAGAATATACGGTAATTTTAAGGAAGGTGTTTTGCACTTGTTGTTGTTGTTTAGTCGTTTAGTCGTGTCCGACTCTTGGTGACCCCATGGACCATAGCAAGCCAGGCACTACTGTCTTGCACTGCCTCCCGCAGTTTGGTCAGACTCATGTTGGTAGCTTCGAGAACACTGTCCAACCATCTCGTCCTCTGTCGTCCCCTTCTCCTAGTGCCCTCCATCTTTCCCAACATCAGGGTCTTTTCCAGGGAGTCTTCTCTTCTCATGAGGTGGCCAAAGTACTGGAGCCTCAGCTTCACGATCTATCCTTCCAGGGAGCACTCGGGGCTGATTTCCTTCAGAATGGATAGGTTTGATCTTCTTGCAGTCCATGGGACTCTCAAGAGTCTCCTCCAGCACCATAATTCAAAAGCATCGATTCTTCGGCAATCAGCCTTCTTTATGGTCCAGCTCTCACTTTTGCACTTAAATATGTATCAAGTTATCATGCTGCTGATGCCAACAGCTCCGAGATAGAAAGGGGTGCTGCTTGCTCTCTTTGTTAGCTCTGTGGGCAAAGAAAGACAGGGCTTGTCCAACAAGAAATGCCTGGTGGCTACTGCTGGCATCACCGAGAAGGAAATAGTCTTGGGTTCCAACCTATCTTTGTTTAGCAATTGCTAGCTACTGCACTTGAGGACCCAGGTGGCGCTGTGGGTTAAACCATAGAGCCTAGGGCTTGCTGATCAGAAGTTCGGCAGTTTGAATCCCTGTGACGGTGTGAGCTCCCGTTGCTCAGTCCCAGCTCCTGCCAACCTAGCAGTTCGAAAGCACGTCAAAATGCAAGTAGATAAATAGGAACCGCTACAGCGGGAAGGTAAACGGCTTTTCCGTGCGCTGCTCTGGTTCACCAGAAGTGGCTTTGTCATGCTGGCCACATGACCTGGAAGCTGTACGCCGGCTCCCTCGGCCAATAATGCGAGATGAGCGCGCAACCCCAGAGTTGGTCACGACTGGACCTAATGGTCAGGGGTCCCTTTACCTTTACCTTTAGCTACTGCACTTACCGGTACTTTATTGATGGCTTTCATCCTGACATTTCAGTGCTCTACCCACTGCAGCCCAACCTGGATTGGTGTGTGGGAGAAGACTATGCACAGCTAGTCAGATTCCTAAATCAAATAGTCATTTCTGCAGATTTTTGGATTATAATGTGACTCTGAAACTCCTTTTTAATTTAAGTGGCCTGGCAAGCCTTTGGAAATTTCAAGTATGACTCAAAATCTTATTCTTCTTTGCTGGAGAGAACATCCTGTAACTGATTAATGAAGTGTAAGGCAGGCAATAAAAGCTCTGTAGCTCTGATAATGATTTATAATCTGGGGCATAAGTACAGTGAGGTCATGTCCCCCAGAAAATAATTGATTTTTTTCATTTGGTCTGCATAGTCACTGAAATATCTTTCATTACCAATTCTTCATTAAATGTAAAGGTAAAGGGACCCCTGACCATTAGGTCCAGTCGTGACCGACTCTGGGGTTGCACGCTCATCTCGCATTTTTGGCCGAGGGAGCCGGCATATAGCTTCCAGGTAATGTGGCCAGCATGACAAAGCCACTTCTGGCGAACCAGAGCAGCACATTGAAACACCGTTTACCTTCCCGCTGTAGCGGTTCCTATTTATCTACTTGCATTTTGACGTGCTTTCGAACTGCTAGGTTGGCAGGAGTTGGGACCAAGCAACGAGAGCTCACCCCGTCACAGGGATTCGAACCGCCGACCTTCTGATCAGCAAGCCCTAGGCTCAGTGGTTTAACCACAGCGCCACCTAGGTTTGCTAATTTTATTTTTGTCTGTCTAATGCAATCCTAGAGAATGGGATACACTGGTTGACTTTTCACACCCTGTGGCTGTTGTTGTTGTTGTTGTTGTTGTTGTTGTTGTTTAGTCGTTTAGTCGTGTCCGACTCTTTGTGACCCCATGGACCAGAGCAGGCCAGGCACTCCTGTCTTGCACTGCCTCCCGCAATTTGGTCAAACTCATGTTCGTAGCTTCGAGAACACTGTCCAACCATCTTGTCCTCTGTCGTGGCTGTTGATAATAATACTAATAATTTATTATTTCTACCCCACCCATCTGGCTGGATCAACATTTATTAAACCATGGCGTAGTGTTATATCCTCCAGCTGGGCAGGATTCATGGATAACCAGAATCTAAACAAACCACAGTTTGGTAAACCGGGGGGGGGGGGGGACGGGACCAGTCATGCTGCCCTAAATTTAGTTCTGCACCGAGAGTTTGATACCCATCGGCTCCCCGCACCTGGTTTATTTAGCCAGCCAGTCAAATTCGTTCCCCTTGCATAGCCGCTGTCTCATGCTGACAGCTTCTAGGAGCCACAGGTGAGAACTGAGTGCAGGATGGGGACCCAAGGTGGACAAACTACCCCAGAAGGAACATGTTGTGTCCCCCACCAATAATACACTCATATTATTAGATTAATAAATATTAATAAATAATTATTGGGTGGTTTATAACAAAACAATACTGTATGAAAATACAATATACAATATTCAAAAAACCACAACAAACAAAAACTCAACAGAGATACCATAAAACCCCTAACTTAAAACACAATTTAAAAGTCTGAGGGACAAAAAATGTTTTCACTGGTTGCCAAAAAGGGCCCTTTTCCATGGATGTTCACCAGGAATTCATCTGCAGAAGCCAATGCCTCTGATCCAGAAGCCACAGACAGCCTTATCCTCTACCGATTTGCCTAAACTCCTTTTATAGCCATCACCACATTGCACAGCAGCAGATTTAATAGTTTAACTTTCCACTGTACATTTCTTTTTTAAAATAGTTCTCCTTGTGTTCTCTCAGTGTGAACCAGGCCACCTGAGCTTTGAATGCATTCCCTGATGGGGTAAATAGAAGCTGGTTGGCAGGGGTCAGAGGAAATAGCTCAGGGGGAAGGCTTAGGGAAACCCTCTTCCCATGCCAGAGTCCTCCTTACAGCATTTGGTCCCTCTTTTAAAAGAAATATAAAAAGAGAGGGGAGAACCGGCCGCAAACCTCCAGGACCTGGCCTTGTTTGGCCATTGGCTTTGGTCAACAGCAACAAGCTCAAAGTGGATTGCTGCCCCGGAATGAAGCAGGGAGGGCAAATGCTGGCCTGCTCTTTACCCCACCAGAGTGAAAGGTCCAGTCTCTTGATCAAAGAGGGAACTGTAACAGAGCGGCTTCCCCACTTTCCAGCCATAACTTCAGAGGTACATTTTAAACCCCAGAGATCTGGAGCAGTTAAATACTTTGGATCCTTACATTTGTTTTCGAGCGCTCTGAATGCAAGTCAAATAAAACCACAATCAAATAGAAATATAGGTATTTATACAGCACTTTTCCCTAAGTGCTTCAGACGCATTATTATCTCACAACAATAGGCTCCTGTACAAAGCTGCCCTTTTGTTAAGGTCATCTTTTTATGCCGTCTCTCCTCCATCAGACGGTGTCTGTGTTTGTGCTTGAGGTGGGGAAAGCACTTTCCCTGTCTGTACAATGCCAGGAGCATTAAATGGCAGAAACAGAGACTCTTTGAACCTGGGTTAGTGCAAATAGAAATGATGCGCTGAACTCTTGTTACTTTTAATTACGGTAACCGTTAATGCAACCAGACTCTGTATATATTCTGCAACCACCCTGTTCATTCTCGGTGAATATGGAAATGGCAGCGGTTTGGGCTGAAGAGTCAGGCCAGTTTATAGGATCAGGTGGAATGCTCTTTGCTCGTGTCTCCAACCCCTGTAGAGGTGTTGGTGGCAATTTAAGTCTGTGGTTTCCCTGACACCAAATCACACAGGAGGCAAGCAGCTGCTCCCTTTGGCAAGCACACATCATTCTGCAGAGATCAAGCAGCTGGAATCTGCTGTTTGGAGACCCCTGCGCTTTGGAATGGTTTCCTGATGGAAATGATTCTCTCTCCTCCCAAGTTGTTCAGAACCCCTTAATGCTCCGTTTCTCTCTTTCGCATGCCACACAGCCTGCTGTGTTTCACTGTGCCCTTAACACGCTGGTTACACTTCTGGGCCCAGCAGACATTGGCCTTTTGCTCTGTGATTTAAAAAAAGAAAGAGAGAAAAGGAGGATAAGCAACCCTACATCCCATCTTGAGCACATGAATCCTGTTTCTCTCCTCCGTCACTTGTGGGCATATTGCCATGTGCAGGACTTCATCCAGGCAGGGCTCCCCCCTCCCCTCGCCCCTTCCTCAAACTGTTTCTAATTACTGTAGTAGGAACTAGTCAGTGGGAGCCTGTCTCAGATATTATTCCACAATGTTTTTACTTCTCTGTTTCACTAATATTTAGCCCTCTGTTTTCTTCTCTTCCCACATTTCCCAAAAACCCTGGCACCTTTGTTGCAAAGCTGAAGTTGCTACAGCCCTCTGGGTGACCCTCCTCCTGCTGCTGCTGCTGCAGATGTACAAACTTCCTCCGCCTCCACCCTTTCTCCTCACCCTCTTTTCCCCTCTATTTCAGCACATTCCCAGGATCCGAGACCCTCCCAAATTCCCAAACCTGAGTGCTACATCCTGTTTCCTGCAGTTGGAACCACATCAGTAGATTTACAGTGTAGCTACTTTTAGGTGTTTGCTTATGATACGTGTGGTCTGTGAGGCCCCTATACAGTATCCTAGGTCACGACCCGTTGATAGAGACCTTAGTCCATGTGCATGCATACTGTGGTCACGATGAGGCATTATTGGTGTGCAGTGGGCTGCAGCCAAAATAGCCATCACCACACCGGTTGTATAAGGAGCACCACCACAGGACTGGGCATTGCTACCGATTGCATTTGAGCACAGTCTGTTTCACAGTGGTGTTTCCCATCATGTGTGCAGGCATAGGCATATGCTGAGGAGTGGCTTGTTGGCATCCATGTGTCTCGGGAGACAGTGGAGGAGTGTGCCTTTGGGAGTGAAGTCAAACTGCTGGAAAGTTATAGCGCCTGCTGCGGCTGGAGAGACCCACCGGGGAGAGACATGTTTTGTTGCAGCCTGGGCTGAGGAAGGCGTCCCATTGTGCTGCTGCAGATTCACCACGGCGTTTCTCCTCCCAGCAGTCACTCTTCCTCTGGTCACTGCTATGGATGCACAACCTGTCTGTCTGTCTCTAGGCGCTGTGGTTGTCTGAAAGGGATTCTCACATGGTAGGGTTGATGTTGCCGGCCATCATAAGCAGTGGCTGCACTGGGCCAAATGTTTTGATCACTCTGCACCAGTATTATTCCAGGCCTTATTCCAACCCCCTTTTTTGCATGTCCAAAAGTAGACAGTAGAGCAAAAACATCTTTTCAGATGCGCTGTAGTTTGCCAGCAAACTCCTGTTTTGTGGCTGTTTCTCAGATCAACATTCTTGGACTTTCAAAAAATTCCCCATCCAGGGCTTCTGAGTCAACTCAGCAGTTCTGGGATAAGAGAATAGGTTCTCTTAAGGATCAGTCACGGGTTAAACAGGAAGCAGAGAGCAGGAATAAAGGGACAGTTTTCACAATACAGGGAAATCAGTGGGTTCCCCCAAGGATCTGTACTGGAATTAGCAATGGGCGAATCTGACGGTTTCGTTCTCAGTTTCTAATTTTTCTAATCTCAAGGTCAGTTCTCCACATTTCCGCATCCATTTGTGATTTCTTAAAAAAGTCTTAATGAAAATTCAACAGCATTTAAATGCTAATTTCACCTAATACACACATTTCTAATGCAATTTTTCCTAAGGTAACACATTTTTGCAATGTGATTTCTCCCAATACATGCATTTTTAGGTGTACTTTAATATATGCATTTTTGTGCATATTACTGGGTTGGGGAGCTATATTGCCAAAATTAAGAGAAATGCCAAAATTAAGAGAATATAAAAAGAATGGCTGTGTTTTGGTTTGCACACTGATTCAGAAAGTATGAACTGGTTAAGTTTACCTTTGAAAACAAACTGAACCAAATTTCTTCTTGATTCCATATTGAAACTGGGGAAGGAGTCCAGAAGGATCTCTCCCACAAAATTCCAAACAAAATGGCTAGTCCTTGTACATTGATGCACACTGAAACCTCCCCACTCATATAGGGTGTTTGCACATAACAGTACATTCGGGACTCAGTGCTGCTCATGAATGCACATTTTGTGCACAACACCATCAATAAAATGCTGTCTCATTTTATTTTCCCATTTAATCTAGTTTTACTGGAAAATTTACTGGAGAATTTCTGAGGCAAAACATTAAAAACAAGCGCCTTATTGTGTGCACATGGCGCACAAATATTTTCAACTCCAAGTTTAGCCATTGTCGTCCCATATATATATATATATATATATATATATATATAGTGTGTGTGTGTGTGTGTGTGTAATATTTAGTACTATTTTTCTAGAAAAAGAGGTACTGGAATGCCGCCCTTGTTCTCTTAGAATGCCAATGGCACCCACTTGATTGAGAGGTGCCAGAACTGAGTTCCAATGAGTTCTGGCTGAAAAAAAGCCCTGTATATATTTAGTGTTGTAAAGGTAAAGGGACCCCTGACCATTAGGTCCAGTCGTGACCGACTCTGGGGTTGCGCGCTCATCTCGCATTATTGGCCGAGGGAGCCGGCGTATAGCTTCCAGGTCATGTGGCCAGCATGACAAAGACGCTTCTGGCGAACCAGAGCAGCACATGGAAATGCCGTTTACCTTCCCGCTGTAGCGGTTCCTATTTATCTACTTGCACTTTGACGTGCTGTTGAACTGCTAGGTTGGCAGGAGCTGGGACAGAGCAACGGGAGCTCACCCCGTCACAGGGATTCGAACCGCTGACCTTCTGATCAGCAAGCCCTAGGCTCAGTGGTTTAACCCACAGCGCCACCTGGGTCCCTATTTAGTATAAGCCCCCTTAAAGGACCATTTTGCTAAGAACATGTAAACAAGGGTATGACTTGAGTGTTTTTCAAATCTTTTCCTTTCAGGGAAGCTCAGAGTGAGTTGTGGTCCAAAGAGTTCCCCTCCACTTGGCTGCCACAGAACGCCAGGCAGTTGCAGGGGATTCTGGGGTATATTTTAGGGGGTCTTCTCAGTTCCTGCCTGGCTTCTGGGATAATGCTGTTCCCCTGCTTGAACAGAAACCCACCCAGCAGTCTCCCAGTGCTGCACACCACAGGGGGAAATGAGGTGTGATATTGTGAGCAGGAACATGGGCGTAGGCAGGGGGGCAGGAGGGGGCAATTCCCCCCCCAGAAGCAAAGGCTGAGGGGCGCAGCAGTGTGGCAGCCCCAGGCTCCCGCTCCCGGCGCGAAGCTCCAGAGTCGCGCAGGGAACGCGAGCCTGTGGCTGCGTCCTCCGCGCCTCCCAGGTCTTCGGAGGAGGCGGCCCCACGCTCCCAACGTGATCCGCCTCCTCGGGAGACCTGGGAGGCGCAGGCCACGTGGCCCCGCCCACATTTCCGCTGTGGCCCCTCCCCTCCCACCCCTTGCCCCCCCTAATTTTGATCCTGGCTACGCCCCTGATCAGGAAAAGACCCTGATGTTGGGAAACATTGTGAGCAGGCTGCCTTTCAGAGGAGTTTGACAATTAGTTATCTCCCTGGGTACCCCTGGGTAACACCTGGGCTCTGTCAAACACTGTTTGAAAATCAGTGTATTATTAGGTTACCAGAGGCATTTTAACTTGAGTTTGAGTTTCATCACAATACCACCAGAAGTGGGCTTCTTTTGTAAGCTGTATTAATTCATGGCTAGTCCATAGCTGTCAAGTTTTCCCTTTTCTTGTGAGGAAGCCTATTCAGCATAAGGGAATTTCCCTTTAAAAAGGGAGAACTTGACAGCTATGGGCTAGTCTCACCCCCCCACCCCAGTTATTATGCAGGGCCTTCACAGAGCAACTGATTTCCGTGACCACATGCCTTCCAGGAAAAGCAAGCAGGAAGCTTTTTGTTTCCATTTCTCTTTGTGATTAACTCTCATGAAAGCAAAGTTTTCCACTGTGGCCAAAAGGCTGCTCTCTCCAGAGCTTTTCATAGCCCTGTGCCTGACTTTCATCATTAAAGAATGCAAGCATAGACAATGTTGACTGCTACCGGTACTTCATTTGTAAAAAAACACAAGTTAGAAAGAATGGATTGGCCATTGCAGACAAATCTCTTAGGCCCTTGGCCTTGTTAACCTATTTGGAAAATCTGACCCTGGTCAAAATCGCCTAAATCTCTAGAGACTGGAGAGGGGAATAAGTACTGGGCCATGCAAAGATATTCTTGACTGTTCCACACCTTTTTCATGGACTATCCAGGTGGAGCTTACAGGCCACCAGTGATCGGAGGATTTCTTTCCTCTAATTTTTTTGTGGGGAATGAACCCGGGCCTGATGGAAGCATGCTCTAATGTGGAAAGCAAGGTTTGGATGGCTGAGTCCATTGCAAGTCACTCTCTCTGTCTACCCGCCTCACAGCGTTGCTGGGAGAGAGAGCACAGGATGTGCCCCTGAGATATAAATGGGATAAACCCATAGCAGAATTCAGAGGAAAGGTTCATAAACTAAAACGAACCTAAAATGTCTGCCAAGGTTTGCCATGTGCATTGCTGCAAACCTTCATGAATACTTCCAGTTAGACTTTTACATTGATGTCTGCAATATCTCACCATTTCAGCACATCATGCAATTAATTTCTCATAAAACTTTGTGCTAATGGCAGAGTGGTTTGTTGGTTGTTGCTTTTTTGCCAGAGGCAATTAACTCTCTCAGAAGACACAAACTCCCTTTGCATTTCTTGCTAATGGAAATGGATTTAAGAAGCTTAACTGTGCTTCAGAAAACTACTAGAACTCAGTGTACATGGTTGAAAGAATCATGTATGATGATGCTGTTGATGATGATTAGAGTATGTAAAATATTTTATTCGTTTCTAGTTGATGTTATCTGGTCATAAACAGAATGGATGGATCGTTCCGTTTCTGGTCCATGTCAGTTTTGCATCTGTTCATAAGTCAATTCCATCCCATTTCTGCTTGTCTGCAGTTTATTTTTATTGCACATTGTCTTTGAATGTATCGCACATTTTTGTATGCATTTTTCCCGAAAATACACATTTTTCCTCTGCTTTTTGAGCTGAGAACCAAAAACAGTAAGAGAGTTTGATTCCACATATTAGCACGGGAGCATAAGAACATAAGCAGCGCCTGCTGGATGAGGCCACTGACCCACTTTGTCTGCCTTGCTGTTCTCACAGTGGCCAACCATAGGCCTGTGGGAAGCCGATAAGCAGGACCCGAGGGCAAGAGCGCCCTCCCCTCCTGTGGTCTCCAGCAGCTCAAATTGAAGTGTGGGTTTGCTTACAAAATGTGAACCAAACAAAATCCTTGAGCATTCCTACAAATAGCTGCAAATGGCAATGAGGCTGCAAGAATGCCTTGAAATCCCACTTTCTTTGTGCTATAGTGGAAGGCTTTAGAAAACGAACTTGTTCACCCTCTTTTTCAGTGGCCAAGTAATCAGCCGGTCCAATGCACTCTCTCTGTCAAATGATATACTTTCATCTCTTCTTGACATCCAATATTCTCTATAAATTCCAGTGCAGTGAAAGTGCAGTGATGTCAAAGAGAATATCACTTTCTACCACCCTTGATGCACCCCGCCCTTATAAATGAAACACATTTGTAATGATTTTGATACCATATTATGCAACTTTCATTTCTTCCTGTTGGAAAGTATGCCTTTTATTTTATTTTATTTCACCCTTGGAAGTTATGAATCAGAGAAATCTACCTAAGTGTATTTCCTTCCACTGACATCAGTGTTATTGATGTATCTTCTGAATGCTCAGTTTTTGGCAGCAGGAATTGTTAGTTATGTTCAGCACTAATGTAAGCATGGGAAAAAAAAGATTCCTGCCACAACACAGTAAGATTACATTAATTGGAATGGTAATGATGTATTGTTCTGCTGGACAACACATGCAGTCTCGGTCTTACTCCTGAGCATTCATGTTTACCATACTTAGGAGTACTTTATCTTCTTCATGCTCACTGGGGAGGCCATGTTTTCAATTGTAAACGTAGATAATTGTACGAGGCATGCAGGATTAGATCAGGGTTTATAATGAGGGTGTAGCAGCAAAGGAGCTGATGCTTTTAGACTGAAGGTACGTAATTCACCACAATCCTCAGCTGTGAAATGGGCAGTCGGTAGCTGAGCCACAGATCATTTAAAGGCAGCACCAAGTCTTTTTGAAAGGTGTCTGCCTTTGTAAGGAGCATCAGCTGGGAGAGAGTGAGACGTCTGGGCAAGAGCATTTGGAATGAAGCTAATATGAAAGGGACACCAGGAATTTAGGATTTCTAACAGATCTATCATCTGAGGAACAAATGAAAAATCCCAAAATAAAAACACAAAATGCATAATAAAAACAAAACAAAGCAAACCAATACCCCCCCCCCCCGTCACACAAACACATTTAAAAGGACATTGGATTATAATCAGCCCAAGGTCTGCTTTAAAGGGAACATTTTTGCCTGGTGCCTAAAGGTGTATATGAAAGTACCAGGCATCTGACAAATGAGAAGCCACAGCTGAAAAGGCCCAGTCTTGTGATGCTGCTTTCTGGACCTCATTGAGGAGGCAGACAAAGAATGGCCTGTGAAATCATGTCCAGAGACTAGAGCTGTGTACCCACTAAAGCACATTCCTTCCCTCAAAGAATTCCGGGCACTATAGTTTGCCCTTCACAGAGCTACACTTCTGAGCAACCCTTAACGAAGGACTGTGCCCAGAATTCATTGATGGAAAGAATGTGCTTCGAATGTGCTTTAAAGGTACAGTGTGTGCTGATCATCCCGTTGCTCTTCCTGCACCCCCCTTTGCTCTCCAACAGGTGTAGGAGCTAAGTGGCACCTGGTGTGTGCAGACCCTGCTAGAGTCCACCCCACCTGGAACGGCCAAGCTAGTTGCTCCTGCGCCCTTCCGCAGGGAGTGACAGTACTGGCCCAAAAGCCTCTGTTCCATAACCCAGCAGGTGCTGTGGCGTGAAAGGAAGGTTAGAAAACAAGACAGAAGTACAGTGGTAGCTCCATTTACGAACTTAATCCATTCCAGAACTCCGTTCTTAAACCGAAACCGTTCTTAAACCAAGGTGCACTTTCCCTAATGGGGCTTCCCGTCGCCAGTGCCCTTCCACCATTCGGATTGTTCTTAGACCGAGGTAAAGTTTGCAAACGGGGAAACTACTTCTGGTTTTGAGGAGTTTGTAAACCAAATAGTTCGTAAACAGGGGTGTTCTTAAACCAAGGTACCACTGTACTAGTGTTATAAACAGGAAAAACAACACATTATGCCCCACCCCCTGGATGCCTCCCAGAGAGTAAAATGACTGGTGTTTTCTTGGCTCATGTTAACTTGGTGCAAAATAACATGGTTTGTTTGTTTATTATAAAATATACATACACCATTTTGAATGTAAAAACCTCAAAGTAACTTCTTGTTGTTTAGTCGTGTCCGACTCTTCGTGACCCCAGGGACCAGAGCAGGCCAGGCACTCCTGTCTTGCACTGCCTCCCGCAGTTTGGTCAGACTCATGTTCGTAGCTTCGAGAACACTGTCCAACCATCTCGTCCTCTGTCGTCCCCTTCTCCTTGTGCCCTCAATCTTTCCCAACATCAGGGTCTTTTCCAGGGAGTCTTCTCTTCTCATGAGGTGGCCTAAGTATTGGAGCCTCACCTTCACAACCTGTCCTTCCAGTGAGCACTCAGGGCTGATTTCCTTCAGAATGGATAGGTTTGATCTTCTTGCAGTCCATGGGACTCTCAAGAGTCTCCTCCAGCACCATAATTCAAAAGCATCAATTCTTCGGCGATCAGCCTTCTTTATGGTCCAGCTCTCACTTCCATACAACACTACTGGGAAAACCATAGCTTTAACTATACGAACTTACAAAAGATTAAACAGTATAACAACATCAACAAATTGAAGCCAAATTGTTAACCTGGTTTATTTTAAACTGGTTGGAAAGTTCACACAAAATAACTTCCCTTTTCATCTCACATTTCCATTTATTTATTAGATTTGCATACTGCCCTTCATACAAAGATCGCAGGACAGTTCAGAGCATAAAAATACAAGGAAGATCTCATACAGCTAAGATCTCAAGCTGCTGTTTCTAACTAGGTATTGCCATGTGCTTAAGTTCTACAGATGTTTTACCTGAACAGAACACTCAAAATTTGCCACATTTATGCAGTGCATGAATGGAACCCAAAACTTGCCTTAAACTTCTCGATTGTAAAAAAAAAGTGCAAACAAGTAAGAAGGGGAGCAAGTACGGCAAATGTCTTGTTCCATGTACCATCCAATCTAATTTTGTAATGCGGCAATAATGCATATACTGTATTGCAGGATGCCTTCAACAACTTCACAGAGGCAATGAAAAGGAAGGCCCACAGAACCAATCTTAAACCAAGGGCAGAATCTGCTGAAACATCAGCAAAGTTTTCCTTAAGGGGATTTTATAGAAACCTCAAAGGTCAAAGCCACGGTTGACCTTTATCATAGCAGGCAGATTTCAGAGCTGGCATCCTGCTCCATCTCTAATCTTTATTTAAAATAAAAAAATTCCTTCAGTAGCACCTTAAAGACCAACTAAGTTTTTATTTTGGTATGAGCTTTCGTGTGCATGCACACTTCTTCAGATACCACACGAAAGCTCATACCAAAATAAAAACTTAGTTGGTCTTTAAGGTGCTACTGAAGGAATTTTTTTATTTTACTTCGATCCAGACCAACACGGCTACCTACCTGTAACCTAATCTTTATTTGTAATTGCGCTTATGTATTCCTGCAAAACCACCCAAGGCATTTGTTGAAGGAAAACTAGGTTAGAGGCTTTATTAATGAATAACGTTTGCATTTTGGGGGGAAAGGTTTCTTTTCAAAGCTTAATTGGGGAGGGAAAATAATCCTTTTGACTTTCCACTTTGCTAGGGGAGGCTTCTTCTCCAATCTCAGCCCCCTTCTCAGGCTCCGTGCCTGCCTCTCGCCAGGGAGGCGCACCGAGGACGGCCGGGGCTCCGCGCGGCTCGCGGCTCCCTCTGGCGCGCAGCTCCCACCGACGGCGGACAGAAGGGAGCGGGCCTCGCTCTTCCGTCGTGGGGACTGAGCTCCGAGCTGAGTGGGACCGGGCTGCCCCGAAGGCGGCAGTGGGCGCCGCTGGGCTCCTTTTCGGCCACCGCGCTCCGCGGAAGCTCATTGGCAGGGAGACTCGCGCAGAACTCGCGCGCCGTTCCGCGGGTGGGCGGGCGCGGAAAGCAGCCCGATTCGGTGCGCCTTCCTGCCCCCGACGGTCCGCCCGAGACGCCGCCGCGCTGCTCACGCGCCCGAAACAACAAAGGCGGCGGCGGCGGCGGAGGGGGCGAGACACAAAGCGGCGGCGGCGGCAGCGCCCCTCGAAGCGGGGCGGAGCCGCGGCCCGTGACTCAGCAGCCCGCGCGCCGGCAGGATCCGCCCCGCGGCGCCTGCAAGGCGAGCCCGGGCGCCGAGCGAGCACCGAGTGAGTGAGGGACGGACGAGCGCGGGAAGGAGCCGAGACACGCCTTGGCGCCCCGACGGGGCTACGGCCGGAGGAGAGGGACGCCCCGAGAGCAGCTCCGCGCCGAGGTGAGGGCTTCGCTCCGGGCGCTTCCTTGGCGCACAAAGGCGCGCGGGCTGGAACAGAAGGGGCGCGCGTTCGCGGCAGGGGCGCGCGGGGCACATGCGGTCGGAGGGCGCGCGCGGGACGCAGAGGTTTCCCCGAAGCAAGGGAGGCCGAGGGCGGCCGAGGAGCTGCTCTCCTTCCCCGCCCGCTGCCCCCCAGCGCAGACGCTGCGCTTACCGGGGTCGCTCGCGATGCGCGGCCGAGGGGTTCCCGCTCCGCCCCGGGGTACCTCTTCCTCGCGCCCGCCTCGCCTTTGTCCTCGGGGTATCTGTCCGCGGCTTTGTCCGTGGAGGGAGGGAGGCTCAGAGGAGCCGCGCGGAGACTGCACTGCGCTTCGGGGCGCAAAAACCACGGAGAGGGATCGCGGGGGGGGGGCGTGCTTGGAGAGCGGAGGTCGCTTTAAAGTCCCGTGCCTACTGCTTTGCCCAACCTCCCTCCGCGGAGCTTTCTCATTCTTTCTTTCTTTCTCTCTCTCTCTCCCCACCCCCCTTGAGTGGCGCCTCTTTCCTGCCGGCTTTAAAGGGCTCCTGGGCGAAACCCGCCTCCGGCTGCTGCTTCCCTGGTCCTCTTGGCCCTTTCCCGCCCGGCCACTTTCGGCGCGCCCCTCGCGAGGCGCTTCCCGGCGGGGCTCCCTCCCGGCTCGCGGGTCTCGGACGCGCCTGGTGCCTTTGTGAATGGGTCGGGGGTCGGGAGGGGCCTAGGCCCTTAAATGGGCAACGCTTCTTGGCAAAGGCGGCCCGCGAGCGGGGCAGAGTGCGGCCCCTTCCCCAGGAATTGTGCAGGAAGGCGACAGGGATTATTTGGCTCCACAGGCATGGCCTTCCTCATTTTTCGTTTTAGCGCACATAGCAGCGGTTTGGGGTTAAGCCCGATACGAATCGCGATGTGCGTGTGTGTGCTTTTTCCTTTTAATACTTATTTTGGACCTTGCCAGTTGGTGTGGGAACGTGGACTAAGAAGTGTTTAATTCCAGCCTCCCGTGTCCTGCCGTCAATCTAAAGTAGCTGCAGATGTTCTGCATATGGGCTTTAAACAACATTGCAGGGAATGCTACCTCTGGGTAAGGGATTTAGAGCGACTGTATGCGTGAGAGAGAAACATTCGCATAAACTATACTGTACACACACCAAACTGAACTGTAATGGCAGACAACCGCATTCTGTTGCCTTGCTTCCCAGATGACGTTGAACTCCAACTTCCATCTTCCCCAGACATCATAGATCATTGTCAGGGGGGATGGGAGTTGGAGCCCATTGGAAGGATATTTGATATTGGAAGGCCAACTTAGCTCCGTTGGGAAGAGCAGGGGCCTGATAGCACCAAGGTTGTAGACGGGACAGCTGCAAATTCCTGCATTGCAGGGGGTTGTGCTAGATGAGCCTCAGGGTCCCTGCCTGCTCTACAGTTCTATCATTCTGTATGGTCTCCTATGCCAGAAGAAGGGCATTAAGCCTTTCAATGCAATCCAGTGACTTGCAAGTGTTGCTTCACAAGGTTTGGAGCCAAGTCTTGTCAATGCTGCTGTTCGACAGTGGAATTTGCTACCAAGGAGTGTGGTGGAGTCTCCTCCTTTGGAGGTCTTTAAGCAGAGGCTTGACAGGCATATGTCAAGAATGCTTTGATGGTGTTTCCTGCTTGGCAGGGGGTTGGACTGGATGGCCCTTGTGGTCTCTTCCAACTCTATGATTCTATGATTCTAGAGTATCAGGAATTCCCTGGCTGGGGGTCTGTTCATCCACTCCCTCATTCCGTCTCCAGCAGCCAGGTGTGTTGTCTGGGCACTTGCAAGCAAGACCTGGTGGTGATCTCTCCTATCTGGTACTGTATTCAGATGCCCCTGAACTTAGAGGCACCACTGAGCCAAGGTGGCTGCTTTTCCCTTCCTAGACCTGCCCCCCAGGTTCCTCGAATCTGCTTTAAAAAACTTTTCTGCACTAGTCTCCCTTGCAGTGTTTCCCATAAATTAGTTTTGTGAAGAAGAAACTCTTCTTTTGCAATTTCTGAACCTGCTTCCAGTAAACTTTATTGAGGGGAGCAGGAGTTCTACAACTGAGAATAGGGGGCGGGGGAGTTTTTCTCTCCAAAACACTAATATGTAATTTTATAAATCTGTCACGCCTCCCCATACCTAGTTGTCTCACTTCTCAAAACCAGAAAATGTGGTCTTAAAAGCATGAGTAATCATGTACATTCTTGCAAGTATCTTACATACCATTTGTTTCTCTTTGGAAGTCCCTGCAACCCTTCTCTGTAAAAACCAAAACAATAAGGATCATTTCTGTCTGGGTCTGTCTCTGTTCTCCAAGAAGTGATGTTAGCTGCTTCACTTGCTGAGCCTGGGAAGTCCACTATTGCTATTGTGGGTTTATCTAAAGCAGGGGTGGCCAACTCCCAAGAGACTCTGATCTACTCACAGAGTTTACAACTGGGAGTGATCTACCCCCTTTTGGGGGGTTCAGGTCAAAGCTGTTGAGTTTTTTTTAAGGAAGGGAAGCCCTGTTTTGGGGGGTTTAGGTCAAACTTGTTGAGCTTTTAGGAGGGAGGGAGGCCCATTTTTGTTTAGGGCTTCAGGTCATAGTTCAGCTTTTTTAGGGAGGAGGAAAATTTTGGGTGAGCTTTTTTAGGGGTGCCAGTGATCTAGCAGTGATCTATCACAGACATCCAGTGATCTACTGGTAGATCACAATCTACCTCAGGGGTCTCCAAACTAAGGCCCGGGGGCCGGATGCGGCCCAATCGCCTTCTCAATCTGGCCCGCGGATGGTCCGGGAATCAGCATGTTTTCACATGAGTAGAATGTGTCCTTTTATTTAAAATGCATCTCTGGGTTATTTGTGGCGCCTGCCTGGTGTTTTTACATGAGTAGAATGTGTGCATTTATTTAAAATGCATCTCTGGGTTATTTGTGGGGCATAGGAATTCGTTCATATTTTTTTCCAAAATATAGTCCGGCCCCCCACGAGGTCTGAGGGACAGTGGTCCGGCCCGCTGCTGAAAAAGCTTGCTGACCCCTGCTCTACCTGTTGGACGTGCCTGATCTAAAGTATTTGAGTACTTTGGTGGCACTTACAAACCCCCCCCCAGGGGCTGTTGCCAGGCCTCCTTTCCCTGAGGGCATTTAAAGAATGCAAAGGTAGAAGCAGCTGCTGGGCCACAAGGATTTGCAGCAGATGTGGAGCAAAGTTGGAAGCAACTGGTAGGGGAAACTCCTGTGTCACTCTTTCAGTTGGGGTGTTGCACAGAGGTTAAAATTGTGAGGTGTAGTCACTGGATTGGTCCATTGACTCTTCCTGATCTCCCACCCCCTCTGACTTCTTGTAACTTTTAACTGTGCCTCTTCCTTCCTTCCTAACTGACAAGTGCTGGAGCTGGTTAACATGGGTTCATCTTGAATATTTTTTGCTGCTTCAGGAGTCACTAACTCTAAGAGGGCTTTGCCTGCAGCAACACCTGTTGCCCTGGTAAGTTCAAAAGAGCAAAAAGCAACCTGTTTGTTGCTGTTCCGAATACTTTTGGCCATGCTGAGAAGTGAGCATTTTGTGGCAAGCCGTTGGCGTGACAGCCTAAAATTGTCTGAAGTGACTATTAAATGTTTGTCAGTACATAGTTTTTGCTCTATATGCACACTGTCTAACCTTCCCTTGGAATAGTTGGGCTGACTTAGTCGAAGGTGTGTTTCTTCTGTTTTTATTTTTAGTATCATGCATATAAGGTGTCCAGCGCTTGGCAGAGGAGTCAGAGAGCAGGATTGTCTTACAGAGCTGGGTTCAGTGTACCTTGCGCAGCCGCAGCAAAAGAGAGGATGGTCAACAAAGGCAGGAAAGGACCTTTGAAAGGAAATCAAGTTTCTTAGTGAAGCAGCAGCAGGGCAAAGAAAGTAGGCTTGCGGTCCGTTGCAGGCTAAATTTGCACCCTGCCTTTAAACAATGAACTCAAGAATGGCTTGCAAGAAATCTTGCAGAGCAGGATGGCTCTGCTCTTCCTCCACAGTCAGCCGGTGATGCTTCTGAATCCCAGATGCTGGAAACCACGGCAGAGGCAGGATCTTGCCTTCGGATCCTGCTTGCAGGTTACCCCCAGGCATCTGGTCGGCCACTGTGAGAACAGGGTGCTGGACTAGATGAGCCCTTGGCCTGATCCAGCAGACTCCTTGTAGTCCTTGCATCATTGCATTTTACACCTGCAAAAATTCTGTGAGTTAGATTTAAGTTAAGAGGGAAGGGGCCAGACACATCCCTCTGAGCTTCATGGCTGAGGGGGAAATTTGTGTCAGGGTCTCCTCAATCCTGGCCTTCAGCTCTCCTTGGACATTGACTACAAATCAGCAGAGGTTGATCTCAAAATGAGGTTTGCTTGGAAGTTGTTCTGAAAAAGCATAGTTTTGGACAAGACATACTCTGCTTGGGATGGGACTATGGCCATAGGAGCATGTTTGATTCTTGATGGCTGGAGTCACAATGGGCAGGCAGCAAATTTATGGTGTCCCCCGCTGCATGCCTTTCCCCCTTCCTTGTAGAACAAAGTGGCTGCCATGATGGGGCATTGCTTTGTTTTGCTTTTGTCCTTGTTTTTATTATGCATTTTGTGTTTTATCTTGTATTTTTATGCTGTCCGGAGATCTTCGGATGAAGGGCAGTATACAAATTACACACACACACAAATACAAATTAAATTCCGGGTGTGTGAGTTACAAGTGGCACTTGGAGACACTCCTGCAGTGAAAAAGGAGTCTACCTACCTTTCACCCTTTATGTGGCTGCTGAGACACATAAAGAGTTTCCTCAAAGCAAACTCCCCCCTTGACGGGGGGGGGGGCAGCTGCTCCTCCCAACCAAGTACACAAACAAAAATAAAATACTTAACTAACTGACCAATTGTGTTTCTGAACAGCATTGCCCCCCCCCCCCGTCATGAATGCTGCCCCTCCCCCTCCCCCTGCCCCTGCCAGCTTGTTGCTTCTGCTTTCTTCCTGCCTTTAACTCTTCCACCAATAAATCCTCCTTGGTGCAGTTCTCCTTAGTGCAAGAAGCCTTCACCTGGGCTGCACCACTTCAGACTCCCTTCCACGGACTCAATTCGTCCTACGAAAATTTCTTCTAGCGAGGCACCGTTTCCCATAGGAATGCATTAAAAGTCAATTAATGCGTTCCTACGGGCTCCGCGGGAACTGGTGGCAGTGGCGGCGCTTGCTCTCTTGGCTCGGGGAAGGAAGGCAGGCGCTTCCCCGAGCCAAGAGAGCAAGCGCCGCTGCTGCCAACAACAGAGCCGGATCGGACAAAGCTTCAGAAGCTTCGTCGGATCCGGCTCTGTCGGGCGGGGTGGGGGAAAGGCGAAGGAACGATCCTGCGCCTTTCCCCCACTGCTGCCAAGCCCCATGCCGGCTTTTCACGGCGAGAAGTGGTGGTGGGGGAAAGGCGCAGGATCGTTCCTTCGCCTTTCCCCCACCCCGCCCGACAGAGCCGGATCCGACGAAGCTTCTGACGAAGCTTCCGCCTCTTGCCTGCCTCCCCGGCACGGAACGCAACTTCGGATGTCTCCGAAGTTGCGTTCCGTGCCGGCTTTTCGCGCCTCTTGCCTGCCTCCCCCAGCACGGTCCGATGCTCCGCTACTCCCTCTCCCCGCCCGACAGATCCAAATGCCGGATCTGTCAGGCGGGGGGAGGGACAAGCGGAGAACCGGTCCGATGCTCCGCTACTCCCTCCCCCCGCCCGACAGAGGCAAATGCCGGATCTGTCGGGCGGGGGGAGGGACAAGCGGCTCTGAACCCTGGAGCCGAAGTGCGGTGGTGTGGGGGTGTTTTGCCGCCTGCCTTCCCCAAGCCAAGGGGAAGGCAGGCGGCAAAAAGCCCTGGCAATTTTTCGCTGCCCGCTGGACTTTGCAGTCGGAGGTTTGTTTTTCTATGGCCATGCTTCGCAGGACGAAGCGGCGGCCATAGAAAACCTCGGTGTCTTGTGAGGCAACCTCCGATCACAAAATCCATTTGTCTAGCGAAAAATTCGTCTTATAGGGCATTCGTTAAGCGAGGCACCACTGTATGCTAGCATTTAGCGTTCCAGCTGTTTCCTTTTGAATGTGAGCCCCCCCCTCAACCTCAGGCTGTAGCGTGCAAAGACAGGCACACCCTCCGCAGTGAGTACCAGGCCTTGGTTCAGGCTAAAGGCACTGGTTTTATAAGCATTGCTGTCATTCTATGCCAGCAGATGTGCATGATGTATAGGTCTCTGAGTGTCACCACTGAAGTCCTCTCCTTCAGTTAGAAGGCTTAGTTTTGGTCTAAATGATGGGAATGACACAGTCATCCATTCATAGAGTGCCCTTTCTGTATAATAGCCATGTGACCTCATATTTGCTTACTGTCCTTTGTCCTGCTGAAAATTAATAAAAATCACATTATTGAAGGCAGAGTGTCTAGATGGGCGTCTGCTGGTACAGAGTGACCACATGGGGACGACGACCACATGAGCTCACAGAATGCTTGAAAATGCAGGTGTTTGGGGAGTGATAGAGGAGGCACCAAACAAACTGTAGGTTAAAAGAGGTTCACCACAAAAAGCTCAGCACATTAGAAAGTTACATTGATCTTTATCTTATCACCATCTTTCAAAAAATAAAAAAGGAACGTTTGTTCCCTTGCTTCCTCTGTTCATTCAGATGGGTCCACCTCCTCTTGACAGCCTGTCCTCTTGCTGCCCTGCAGGCAGATTGCAACCACAAACACCCTGAACTTTTCCTTCAGCAAAAGGCAAAGCTTTCGATTGCTGCAATTGAGATTATTTTGCAGTGACTAGTTTTATGAAACAGTTCTGTGTTTAGGTAGTGCTGTCTTTGCATTCCTTTTTATTGAGGTCTTTACAGTACAAAACTATAAATGGGGAAGAGTTCCACAGCAAAATGCATTTTGTTTTGGTTTTTTGGAAAGACAAGCCTCTTCCAGTCCCCTCTCAATGTAGCCAAGATTGGCCAGTTATAACGCAGGCTCCACAAATATCAACCGATGCACATTAACCCAAGTCTTCATAAGTTGTTCCCAATATTAAACATTTCCAAACTGAAACATAATTTTTAAGTGGTGGTGGTGGAACTTGTTTTTAGTGTTTTTCACCGTGTAAGCGATAAAGACATTCCAAACAGGGAAATGTGGTTCTGGTTTCACTGGCCTTTGATCATGTGCATCTGGTGGGTGAGTTTCTCTGCTGCTCACTTCCAGAGCTTCCTGTACCGACTGTCTATGGCATCTGTAGGGTTTTTCCAAATTGTGTAATAAGCAATCTAGCTGCATAAAAAACACAAGCTCTTTTTGTCTCTTCTGTGTCTTCTTCAAACACAGAAAGCAATCTTAGCTTGGGAGTCATCTACTCCCTGATTTTGGACCCACAGGTGCTTCTCGCTAGTGCTTATGCCAGCCCTGAAAAGTAGGCCAGTGCTGAGACCCCCCCCCCCCGTGCGACATTTGGTGGCAGGAGGCGGAGGATGGAGGCTCTTAGGTAAGCCAGGTGACGACGGGTCCGTGAGCTGTGTTTTGGCTTTGAAGACAGAAGGAAAGTTCAGGGGTAAATTTAGGGCTTTAAAGGTCAGCACCAACACTTTGAATTGTGCTCGGAAACGTACTGGGAGCCAATGTAGGTCTTTCAAGATCAGTGTTATGTGGTCTCGGAGGCTGCTTCCAGTCACCAGTCTAGCTGCCACATTCTGGATTAGTTGTAGTTTCCATTTCACCTTCAAAGGTAGCCCCATGTAGAGCGCATTGCAGTAGTCCAAGCGAGAGATAACTAGAGCATGCACCACTCTGGTGAGACAGTCTGCGGGCAGGTAGGGTCTCAGCCTGCGTACCAGATGGAGCTGGTAAACAGCTGCCCTGGACACAGAATTGACCTGTGCCTCCATGAACAGCTGTGAGTCCAAAATGACTCCCAGGCTGGGCACCTGGTCCTTCAGGGGCACAGTTACCCCATTCAGGACCAGGGAGTCCTCCACACCTGCCCGCCTCCTGTCCCCACAAACAGTACTTCTGTCTTGTCAGGATTCAACCTCAATCTGTTAGCCGCCATCCATCCTCCAACCACCTCCAGGCACTCACACAGGACCTTCACCGCCTTCACTGGTTCTGATTTGAAAGAGACGTAGAGCTGAGTATCATCCGCATACTGATGAACACCCAGCCCAAACCCTCTGATGATCTCTCCCAGCGGCTGCATGTAGATGTTAAAAAGCATGGGGGAGAGGACAGAACCCTGAGGTTCTGTGAGAGCCCAGGGGTCCGAACACTCATCCCCCACCACCACTTTCTGAACACAGCTCAGGAGGAAGGAGCGGAACCACTGTATGACAGTGTCTCCAGCTCCCAACCCCTCTAGACGGTCCAGAAGGATGTTATGGTTGATGGTGTCAAGCTGCTGAGAAATCCAGCAGGACTAGGAAACAGCTCTCACCTTTGTCCCTTTGTCACCTTTGATCATCGACCAGTGCCACCAAGGCAGTTTCAGTCCCATGATGAGGCCTGAATCCTGACTGGAAGGGATCCAAATGGTCCGCTTCTTCCAGGTGTTCAGCAACCACTCGCTCAATCACCTTGCCCAAGAATGGAAGATTTGAGACTGGGCGATAGTTGGCCATATTGGCCGCATCGAAAGATGGTTTTTTTAAGAAGCGGTTTAATAACCGCCTCTTTCAGCGGGTCTGGGAAGGCTCCCTCACAGAGAGAAGCATGATTGTGGCTTGGTATAGTGGTCAGAGTTTCTGACCAGGCCTGAGGAGACTGCTTCTCTGTTCGAACTGTGGGCTGAGAGAAAGGGCCTAGCTCACCCTCTCTGGCAAGGTGACCGTAAGGATAACATTGTGCAGGTCCTACAGACACTGCCTTGAGCCCCTTGGAAGAAAGTTGGACTAGAAATGTAATAAATAAAATTCGTAAGCCCAGGACTCGCTTCCTATTACCAAACTTGCATTCGAGTGTTGACTTCACTCCTCCGTAAAGTAACAACTGAGTATCCCACATGTTCTCTTGACTTCCTTCTGGGTAGGCACAGATAAGATGGAAAACAGCATGACGACACATTCTTCTCAGTGTGTTTTAGAAGGTAGTGGAGTGTAGGTTAGGTTTATTCTCTTAGTTGTTTTGTCTTTGCCTATTTTGTTGTTGTCTCAGGTCTTCAATCCAGACCCCCCCAAAGAGCTTGGCTTGGGCTTGGGCTTGTCTGTTCTTTCACATCAATAGGGCGAAACTGGGTGGCTCGCTGTCACATCAGATAAGGCTCTTCTCTGCTGAAGAATTTCAAGAACCAGTTTTGCAAAACCAGCGGGTTTTAGGCACACTTTTAGAAACATGTCTGCATAATCATTGTTCCAGGTAACCACAGTCAGGTTGCTATAGCATTGCCATGGTAGCCTGTTGGTGCCTGTGATTTCAGTGGGAAAATCTAGTCATTCCTTTCCTGATCAATACTGTTGTTTTTTTTTTTGGGGGGGGGAGTCCAAGATAGCGATACTCCTTGAAATATGGCCTCTATCCGTCTTACTCTAGTGAACCCTGCAGACCCAATAACCTTTTGTCAAGTGCTGGTAGCTAGAACCTTCTCCACAGCAGGTACTCTGTTACCCTCTGCCTCCCCAGTAAAATAATATGCTAGTTCACAGCACCCCACACACGTTAAATAATATCAAGACCAACAAAAAAAACCGACTGACAGATGAACAAAGAAGCCACTAAGCAGTTAAGTTAAATAATTAGTTTTTGGTTTATTAAATACAGTTATATATTATAATTATACATTTTTGTTATTTAAACTATCAATATCGCGAAATTATGGGTTTTTTTCCTCAAAGTGACACACCACCTGAGTTATGCTCGGTTTTTTGGTGAATTTTGACACCCCAAGGTCAAAAGGTTGCCCTTCACTGGTTTAGCATGTTGTCTAGATCCTTCACTGTGGTTAACCAAAGCTGCTGGGATCCTATGCAGAGAGATGAAGGGGAGGGGAGCACAGGAGCTCACTGCAGCTTGTCTGTGTCATACTAAGTGATGGTTTAGTGGTCATCACTTTTTCTTTTCTCTGCCTCCATCCACCAACAAAACAAAACAAAACAAAACAAAACAGGGAGAAATTGTGGGGTTACCTTATACAGCCCTTGGAATGTGGTGAAATTTTACCTTGGAAGAAAAGTTGCAGGATATCGACTTACTTTGCCCTCTAAGGATTTGGACAGAATTTCTATCACCCATGATATCAACAAACCAACAAATTATTCATTTAGGAGAAAATGAACAGGAAAGTAGGCTGATAATATATGTACTTAACACTCTCCCACCACTCCCAAGCAGGTATTTCGTAACTCCAGAAAAGGTTATCCCTTTTCAAAATTAAACAGTGAATTTCTTTAAAGGTCCAAGGCAACATTGGGACCAGTTCAGAAGTTGAGATGAGTTAACATTTCCCCACATTAAAGAGTTTGAGTTGTGCTTGCTTCCTACTATCCCATAATTATCCCATTTGTGCCCAGAAGTTTGGAGTCTAAAGGCGGCACAAAAAGCCCAGTGGAGCAAAGAGCTCTTGAAAAGCAAAAGGACTTGTAAAGCTTAAAGGTAAAGGGCCCCTGGATGGTTAAGTCCAGTCAAAGGCAACTATGGGGTTGTGGCACTCGTCTCGCTTTCAAGCCGAGGGAGCCGGTGTTTGTCTGCAGACAGCTTTCCGGTTCATGAGGCCGGCATGACTAAATGCTTCTGGTGCAACAGAAGCCAGATTTATCTACTTGCACTGGCATGCTTTTGAACTGCTAGGTTGGCAGGAGCTGGGACCGAACAACGGGAACTCGCCCCGTTTTGGGGATTCAAACTGCTGACCTTCTGATCGGCATGCCCGAGAGGCTCAGTGGTTTAGACCACGGCGCCACCTGCACTTGTTTGGTATTCAAATATTGATGTCGTTTTTAATGCAATAGTTTTCAGATACGTTTTTTAAAAGCTAGCACCTCAATTCCGTGTCTTCATTCACAGTCTTTCTTGTTCCTTTTTGAAAAATGGTAGAAATACAGCTGCTTAAAACTATTGCACTAAATGACCGATCGGTAATATTAATATGTTTGATTGCTTGTGGGTTTTTAAAAATTATATTGTAACTTGCCCCGGGATCTTACAATGAAGCGAGGGCTAATAAATAGTAATAAAGAAGTCTCAAGGCTGAAATGAACACATACATTCAGCTGATATTTAGAGGAAGTTTGCTGGCAAAGGAAAAGCAAGGCTAAAGCTGTGGTGCAATTTTCCTGTGCTCAGGAGATACTTGCCTTCCAGGGCCTTTGCAAGTACAGTCATACTTTGGGTTACAGAACCCGAGCGTCCACTGTACAGCACAGCCCTTCAGAGAGCAGAATACTCTTGAGTTGGGTGTGGCCTGGAGAAACCTGAACACCTTCGTACAGCCAACAGTATATTGGTATGCAAAGCTGTTGTGAGGTGAATGGGAAGTTCCCCACTTGTGATGTAAGAATTTCCATTACAGTGCAGAGAGATAGACATTGAGAATCAACTCATCTGGCTGCCAAACTCCCAGTTGACGTGCCCAGTATACCTGATGTTAAAAACACAAAATGTGTGCGATGGTGTGTAATGGTGAAGAATCTCCTCTTTGCAACCTTGAGCAATTCAAAACACATAGGAGGGCTGCTAAATGAGTTTGGCAGTGCAAATAGACCAGGCAGTGCCATCCATCCAATATATTTTTAGATTTTCTTATGAGAAGACAGGCTTTGGCGGATGGAGTGAACGAGGCCAGTTGTGGGTCCAATACTCAAGAAGGCAGTTTCTGCACGTGCTGTCCGGCTGTGTGAGAGCAGGTGGCTGAGATGCAGTCTGAGGAGTGGGGGTGGGATTGTGAACTGCGTTACAAGTGAGGTGGGAAACCTCTTAAGTCCTGGTGGGGTGGGGTGGGGTGGAGGGACTCATTCCTCTAGTTCCATCGTCAACTGCATTGTTTTTGCAGCACCTCCTTGAGTCCCCTGGAAACTGCTGCTATCAGTCTGCTGGCATGGAAAATGCTCATTTTTTTCTGCTTTCCTTTTTGTGCAAACCGTTGCACTAGATTGTTTTTCTTGCTGCTGAAGCGTTCCCCAGCCTAGAAAGGAAATAAAGAAATAAGCCACAATAGCAAGATAACATTAATTGACCCACCTTCAAGAACTACACATAGATCAACAGTTGCGTAGATGGTAAGGAAATGCTGGGCCACTTCTGCTTGGCTCTGAGAAACAGGAAACAAATGTGGTGGTTTTCCTGTCAAAACAGGAGGAGGAAGGTGGGTGCTCAGAGAGGAGGGGGTTTTGTGTTTAGATATGTGCACAACCCTCTTAAAACACAAAAGGTGCTTGTGTTCCCTGTTGGTTGAAGGTGGAAGGAAATTGTTAAAGAGACATACCGTATTTTCCGCTCCATAAGACACACCTGACCATAAGATCTACTTAGTTTTTAGAGGAGGAAAACAAGAAAAAAAATTCTGAATCAATGCCGCTGGCCCTGCCCCTCTGGTGGCGGCAGTAGCAGAGGGGGGAGCAGCCTGTTTTCGGGCTGCTCGTCCCGCCGCTGGGAGCCATAGCTCCGGGGGCAGAGGCATCCCTCCACTCGAGGGATCCCGCTGCCGTCCAGTGCCTTCGCTCCATAAGACGCACAGACACTTCCCCGTTGTTTTTAGGAGGGGAAAAGTGCGTCTTATGGAGCAAAAAATAAAGTAGTGGAGAGGAGCAGGGCATTTCTTACTCCTCCTGAGGTACAACAGTAGGGATCATTTAAAAATCAAACTCCCAGCTGTGGTATGCCCTGCTGGGAAGTAACAAACCAAAATCGGGGGTGTCTGTGATGTAGTCTTCATTCTCTTGATTATTATTTTTAAAAACTAGTGCTTGCAGAAAAAGGGAGATGCATTTCCTAGCAGGAGGTGGGCTTGCAGAATTTATTGTTTCCCAAATGTGTGAAAGGAAAAATAGGAAAAGGAAAATACATGTCTCCCTCTCTCACCCCGGCCCTTTATTGGAAGGATCCACACTTGTTTGTCTCCCATGGACTGCATTGTCAAAGAGTTTCATGTATGTTAACCACCTCAAATGTCAATTGCAGGCCATCCGTCTATATCACCTCAAGTGCCACAGATTTGTTCACCCAGGTTGCCCTGACTTAGCATCTCTTTCTCTCTGGTGGGCATGAAGCTCAGTTGAGCAGGAAGGAGCCTCTCTTGTCCCCATGGAAGCCAGGGAGGAGGACCAGCTCCTTCCCACAGGGTCACTGGCTGGGCAGTCTCAGCATCCCCGAAGCTCAGTGTGATGTCAGGTGAGTGCCAGTGAGCAGAGATCTTGGGCTGGCTGCAAAGGCTGACTAAAAATCGGGGACACTTGTCCATGCAAATAATTTGCACATTCCCCTCCATCATCTGTTGATCGGTGGATTAACAGAAGCATCTGTTGGAGCCAGTCTTCAAGGCTTAGTTCTGAAGTGCTGTAGTTCATACAGTTTACACACAACTTCTCCTGATGTAATTGGAAGAGGAGGTTCTACAATGGAACTCTCCATTCAAGTGACTTTGCTTTTGGGATCATTAGACTACCGCATGGGTGGTCAGCTTGCAGCG
This sequence comes from Zootoca vivipara, assembly GCF_963506605.1. NCBI lineage: Eukaryota > Metazoa > Chordata > Lepidosauria > Squamata > Lacertidae > Zootoca > Zootoca vivipara. The sequence goes on from NC_083285.1 coordinate 1,125,598, forward strand.
TTAACTAGCCCAGGCAGTTTGGGTTGGGACTTGCACTCCTATACAGGAGCAGGAGGACCTGCGGCTCTACTGTGGACCTTTCTCCTGCCTCTCCCATGCCATGGCCTGTTCCATAGATTGCCAGACTGGAGCAAAAGCACCCAAAGCATGCTGACCTACACTGGTATGATCCGCTGCTTTGGGCATGTTGCAGCCTGTTTGTAAACACAGATCAAGGACTACTGAAAGGCCAGCAAATAATAGATTTTCTGGAGAATTGCCAGGATAGATTATAGAGTGGGCATGCTCCTTTGTCCTCTTCTTCTCCACTGGTCTTCAGAGTAAATCCCATTCAAAGAACAGAAGAATTTCATAGTATCATAGAGTTGGAAGAGACCGCAAGGGCCATCCAGTCCAACCCCCTGCCAAGCAGGAAACACCATCAAAGCATTCTTGACAGATGGCTGTCAAGCCTCTGCTTAAAGACCTCCAAAGAAGGAGACTCCACCACACTCCTTGGTAGCAAATTCCACTGTCGAACAGCTCTTACTGTCAGGAAGTTCTTCCTAATGTTTAGGTGGAATCTTCTTTCTTGAAGTTTGAATCCATTGCTCCGTGTCCGCTTCTCTGGAGCAGCAGAAAACAATATTTCTCCCTCCTCCATATGACATCCTTTCATATATTTGAACATGGCTATCATATCACCCCTTAACCTTCTCTTCTCCAGGCTAAACATACCCAGCTCCCTAAGCCGTTCCTCATAAGGCATTGTTTCCAGGCCTTTGACCATTTTGGTTGCCCTCCTCTGGACACATTCCAGCTTGTCAGTATTTCTTTTTACATTGCTGGATTTTATGTGTATTGGAAAGATTGTAATTTCCACAAGACATAAGCTGAATATATTTGTGTGGAGGATATAGGAGAAGGCATTGGGGCCATTTGAAATACTTTATTCTTCAGCTTATGGGGCTGCAGAAGGGACTGAGTGCCTTTTGCTGTTAGATATATTTAAGTTATGCTTATTTTAAGTGTTCGTATGTAAATAATTCATATTCCTTTGACCTGATTTTCTGGCACTCAAATTGAATGAATACAGCCCAGCACTTGACTAATGGAAAATTCAAAGAAAATAGCCGATATCTGTTACAACAGAAATCATGAAGCGCAACAAAGTTAAGTGGTGCAAAGAAATGCCCTTTTAAAAATTGGACGAATAAGTCCTTGCCTGTTAGCTGAAAGCCTTGACTGTAGCTGTATTTTCACAAGCCAATGTGCCTTGTGAAAATGGTTGGATGTTCCCCCACTTCCTTCTCAACATGCCTGAACAAGACCTAGTGTCTCATGCCGGTATAACCCAGAGACTCAGTGTTATGTGTGAACTTGACCAGGCAGCTTGACTGGGTTTTTCCGCTGCCAACAAAACAAAATCAGATGCTGCCATTTGTTGCTGACTTATCACCATTGGTTTTGTTTGAACTGTGACTTAGCACTACATGTGAATCCAGCAGCCATTCTTCATGATGGCTAGTTTGACCAGCCCACTCCGGATGCTCACAATACTAGCTGGAAAACAAACCAAACTTTGAGGAAACAAGCTATAGTATGTTTGATCACCCATGGGACAACGCATGGCTACCACATAGTTTGTCAAGCAAACCGTGGTCTATGGTCTAGCATGTGTGAGCTGAGCATAGCAAAGTGTCAGACCACCTAGGCCCAAGATGCCTTAAACATCTACAGTGGTACCTCGGGTTACGAACTTAATTCATTCCGGAGGTCCGTTCTTAACCTGAAACTGTTCTTACCCTGAAGCATCACTTTAGCTAATGGGGCCTCCTGCTGCCACTGCGCCGCCATTGTGCAATTTCTGTTCTCATCCTGAAGCAAAGTTCTTAACCCGAGGTACTATTTCTGGGTTAGCGGAGTCTGTAACCTGAAGCGTCTGTAACCTGAAGCATCTGTAACCCGAGGTACCACTGTATATGAATCTGACTGGGTGAGAAACCCTTTTGTGTCTCGTTGTTGGTGGAGGATTATGGGGAGGCCACAAGAGAGGGGCAACCTTCTCTCCCTGGGGAAGTCATCAGGCTCCTTTCCTGCTTGTCTTCACCTTTTTGTTCTCCATGGTCTTTGGCTGTTGAACCATATCACTATTGATTTTTGTGTAATGTACTCATAGTGCCTTCTGGGCTACATTACATGAGCCAGTGATCTTTTCTCAGGAATGCACTTGTGCTCACAGTGTGTGAGTGTGCATGTGCAGGCAGGCAGACACACCAGTGGTGCAGTTTAGGCTTGTAGCTGCAATCCTGCTCCCCTGCTCATTCTCTCTATCCACCTGCCTTCACGTGCACAGTGTTAACCCTGTATTTCCCCCATTCCTGAATGCACCATTTGCGTGGTAAGAAATCATTTGGATCAGAGGTTTCTGGAGTTGTTATAAGTCAGAGAGGTCTCTGCGTCAAAGTGCCTGCTAAGATAACCCTGGGCATTGTCGTCTCTTATTGCAACAAATTCCCTGGTGAAATGCTGCTTGCGATCTCTGAGTAACAACATCCACTCAGAAGTAAGTCCTGCTTGAATTCTGTGGGGTTTACTCCCAGGTAAGTGGGGTAGGATTGCTTATTTTGGTGAGCATTTGTTTTCCTTTTCTTTTTGTACTCTTAACACATTGCAAGCAATACTTTGAGCTACTCTGTGTTAATCTTGAGATCCAATAGACAGACATAGGTCTCACCTATTGAATTTTTATTGGAATAATATTCTGAGTACAGAAAACTTAAACCACAAGGAGAAGGTGGCAGAATGAGGATGGCTTTTAAAATCTGGCATTGGTTAGATCTCAACATTCTGCCCTACCCAAGTGCCCCCATCTCAAATATGATCTACTGTGGGATTCTTTATCTGCCTACACCCTTTCATCCAAACACCTAGACTTCAGTAAAGTTCATTTATTGTCTAGACTATAATAGTTTTATTTCATTTGTTACAAGCCCATAAAGTAGTTACTAGTTTTGCTGCCCACGCATATCAGTCGTGGAACTCAGGAACATAATGACATGTTCCTAAGCTTAGCTGCCAGGTACGACTGTCTGCCGTGATGAAATCTTCACTTGCTGTCAGTGGGAGTCTTGCATAGTCAAGTGCTAAAGCCTCTCGGTTGTGTTTAAACCAGAAAACTTTGTCAACGAAATGCTATGTGTATTAAATGCAATACATTAAAGGTTGCCTTTAAATAAAAGTGTGGCAGCATATCTATAGGAAAGCAAAGTTGAATTATTGGAAGGTGTGCTCTGTGTGTTTTCTTTCTCATTTATACTTCCTGTCTTTGCATTTTGCTTCAAGGTTTTTGCCTTGAGGTGGTTTCTGAAGCTCTTCAGAAACTTTTCTGATTCTGTAAACACTCTAGAAACACACAAATTAACTACTGGGCAAGTTGATAAGACGAGAAGATTAGCAGCCAGATGGGACGTTTATGACTGCTTTCTGGAAAGTAACACACTACAGACGCTGAGAAGGAAGGTGGGGGGGGGATCTGGCTTCCGTCCTGGGGTGTCACTTCAATGATGGTGGGGCTTTAATTGGTGGAATAGAGAAGCACCCCCATCTGCTCTGGAGGGTCCCTCAACCTGGGATTAGGAAGGCTGCAGCAGGAAAGACAAATTGCCTTGTTTTCAGCTGGGCAACGGCTATTAGATATAACCCTCTGTCTTCAGCTTGCTCTCTATTTTAGCAAAACAATGAAAAGGCAAACAACCGTGAAGTGCAAATATTTAAATGTATATTTAACAACCTTGTGTTAACAACCTTCACATATACAAAGAGATTCAAAAATGTGTACAAAATCTCATGCTCTTAAAAGTCCAATATAAAGTGCAATAATCAGGTCCAATAATCGATAATAAAGTGCTACGATGTATCATACGTTCTTATCTCTTCCCATGCATTCTTATCTCTTCCGACGGGTGGCTAGCTTCTTCCCCGTTTCACAGGAATGGTTTCCTCAGGGGGCGGACTCTTTCTTAAGTAATAAATTTGTATACATTTATATGATGCACCATAAATACTTATACATTTCTTTAAAACATTGTACAGTAAGGTTTGGTTGATTTGAAATGATTTACTGATTGGACCTTGTATTTAACCTTGTAAGTAACTGTTGCATTTCATCAATCTTTGAGAATTGTGAGCTTCGGTAGTCTTGTTAAGCTTTTACACATGAACCTTAGGTGAGTAATTTTAAACATTTCTGTACAATGTTTTAAGAACAATGTATAAGTATTTATGGTGCATCATATAAATTTATACAAATTTATTACTTAAGAAAGAGTCCGCCCCCTGAGGACTCAAAGCTGTCCATGGAGGCACAGGTCAACTCTGTGTCCAGGGCAGCTGTTTATCAGCTCCATCTGGTACGCAGGCTGAGTCCCTACCTGCCTGCAAACTGTCTCACCAGAGTTATCTCCCGCTTGGACTACTGCAATGCGCTCTACGTGGGGCTACCTTTGAAGGTGTCCCGGAAACTGCAATTAATCCAGAATGCGGCAGCTAGACTGGTGACTGGGAGCGGCCGCCGAGACCACATAACACCGGTCCTAAGAGACCTACATTGGCTCCCAGTACATTTCCGAGCACAATTCAAAGTGTTGGCGCTGACCTTTAAAGCCGTAAACGGCCTCGGTCCTATATACCTGAAGGAGCGTCTCCACCCCCATTGTTCAGCCCGGACACTGAGGTCCAGTGCCGAGCGCCTTCTGACTGTTCCCTCACTACGAGAAGGCAAGTTACAGGGAACCAGGCAGAGGGCCTTCTCGGTAGTAGCACCCGCCCTGTGGAACACCCTCCCATCAGATGTCAGAGAAATAAACAACTACCTGACTTTTAGAAGACATCTGAAGGCAGCCCTGTTTAGGGAGGTTTTTAAGGATTGGTGCTTATTGTATTTTTAATACTCTGTTGGGAGCCGCCCAGAGTGGCTGGCGAAACCCAGCCAGATAGGCAGGGTATAAATAATAAATTATCATTTATTATTATTATATTAAAGGGTGGAGGTAGGACACAGTGACTTTGTAAGACTCTCAGCCACAATGTATTGTTTACATCCAAAGGACACGGGGGGTGGGTGGCATAAGCACTATTGCTGGGAATACGGACGCAGCCAAGCATGTTACAGTTCTTTACCCTGGAACAGAATCGGATATTAATCGTTATGCAAGCCAATCAGAACCAACAGGGCATATTTTTAGCTGGGTTTGTATGTGAATTGTCCAATCTCACCCCTGGATTGGCTTTCCTCTTGCTTCTGTGTGTGGTCTGGTTCACAAGTGGTGTTGTTTAATTGGCATACCTAGATGGAGGTCAGTTTATCGTATGTCGGTGTCCCTTTCTGTTGGTAGCTGCTTGGAAAAATGATCTAGAAAGGGTGGTAAAATACTCCCAATATATTTATAGTGAAGTGGATTGGCATGACTAGGAGTAAAGGCAAGCCTCTACTTGTGCTTTAAACAACAAAACAACAAAACTGAATGGAGCAAAGCAAAAATGTCAAATTGTTAAGTATATACAACTGTGTGGCTTGCACTAGGTTTTGCAGCATTGCAGGTGTCCAGGTGTCTGACTTGGAGATGAAGCCTTGGAAAAATGCTCAGGTGAAGGAGCCTAGGTGGCTCATTTGACTTGCAGCTACTTGTGTGGGTCCAGCATTTGTGAATTGTGTTTTGTTGTTTTACATTTGAATATGAAAAGGAGCATTGCTCAGCTCTGTGGTAGAACAGATTGTACAAGTCAAATGCTCTAAGGCAGTTGTAGACATTGACATGGCGGCTCCATGGAGAGAGACGGTGTTCCTCTGAAGGCTGACTTCACCACCATGCCATGTTTGGGAGAGGCAGAAGCATCTTGCTGACCTCTGTTGGAAACAAAGTTCCACATAACTAGGCATGATCCACATAACTAGGCATGCTACTTCCAAGTTACAAGGCTTCCTCTATAGCTTTATACAGTGGTACCTCGACTAACGAAGACGATCCGTTCCGCGGTGCTCTTCATAAGTTGAATCTTTCGGTTGTCGAAGCGTCCATTTTGCGCTCCTGCGCATGACTTCCAGGTTTCCTACTTCGTAAGTCGAAACCTTCAGAAGTTGAGTCATTCGGATGTCGAGGTACCACTGTACCACATGCTAAGTGCAGGTTGTCTTCATCTGTGTCTTCTCTTCTGACGCACCCGAAGAATACGATAGCTCTTCCGACCGTCCTTTTTCACCACCACCAGCCTGCCTAACACGGTCACAGCACCACTTGTGTAACAGTCCGAATGTGTAGACCGAACACTTCATTCAGTGCCTGGGCCTAGGTGGGCCTCGGGTTCAGTTTAGGTGTAATCACACCCCCTAGAGATTCGATATACTGTATGCCTACGGCATATTTGCTCGCCAGTCATTGCATGGTAGTTTCTTCAGTCTTGCAATAAAAAGATGTTTTGTGTCTCCCCTTAGCCTGTATGGATGCTGGTATGCTGGTGGCATGATAAAATGATCCTCTTTATTATTTTGTTCATGTTTCATCTTGGGGAACGAAATGTGCTTTGAGGAGACTGTCATGCATTGCTAAGTGTCCTGGGTGGATACCTGTGGTTTGCTTTCTCTGCTCTTTTGGGCAGGAATAATCCCGTCCGCATTGTGTGATGTAAACACAATTGAACCCGGGGAAACTTTAGAGCTGGGGGCCACCATAGGCTGATTTTAATAGTAATGGATCCATCCTAAGCCCTGGGATTTCACCAACCTGCCCACTCCCACCTTGCTTCCTTTGCATTAACTGTTCAGGTACCTGTTCACTTGAAGGGTTTTTGTTTTTAATTCATGTCTGATGTTTTGGGGTTGGTTGGATGTGTGAGCCATCGCTTTGGGCGTTGCAGTGAGAAACGTCACACTTTTCCGTGGAGTCTGTTAATATGTTCAGTTGATGAGCCAACCATCAAGTGAGTTGTCTCTCTTCCTGTCAGAGGGCCTGATGTGGCTACTCTAGAGTAACGACTCCAGCATGGTCTTTTTAGGCTTTTATTAAGTGCTGATTATTTACAGTGTTCAGAGCGGTTAATATACATCCTTAAGGTGAGGTGTCAGAACCTCCGAATGGCGATTGGCGTGTTTTCCTCCAGCATAGAAGCTTTGGAAGACCCAACCTCTTCCCCCTACGTTTGCGTCGCAATTCCGGAGTTGGGGGAATTGGCCTTCCCCCCCTGCTCCCATCTTCCTGTCCCACCTGGGGCATGGGCTCCGCAACCTTGCCTGAGCCTCGGACACTACTTCCTGACTCTCCGCTGGAGGCAGAGCTCTCCTTGCTCTCTCCAGCGCTTGGGGATGGGCTGGAACTTAAGATGGGAGGGACTTCCCTGTATCCCTTGTCCCTCACACTTCCCTTGAGTACTGGCAAGGTCAGCACCTCCAACTGGACTAATCTGCCTTCTGAAAGTCGAGTTCAACACTTTCCTGTTTCCGAGTTCAACTGTTTACAGAGTCTTTCCTGTAGATTTTGGGTTAGCGTAAAAAACAAGGCTGCAAATGGGCCCCAACCTGAGCAAAGGTGGCCTCAGTGCTGAAAGGAAATTGGTTCTGTTTTTCATCTTAAAATGGCCAGAATCTGGAATTGTTCACTAGATGAAGGTCTGAAATCCTTTTAATATAACATTTGGAAGGGGAGCAATCTAGTAGCTGTTGTGGATGATTTGCAATTAAATTATTTGCCTTAAATGGTTCCCGAGGAAGACCTAGCGCAAAAACCTGTTGGGGCCATAATGCCTTGGGCTCCGAAGGAGAGCTCTGCTGGATCAGGCCAAAGGCTCCTCTTAGCCAGCCTCCCGTTCTCACAACTCTCCCCTCTTGCGTTCTCCAGCAACTGCAATGCATCAGCTCACGTCTGGACAAAATGATGCAAAGGCCACACTTAGTTTCACTGCACACTCATGTTGAGAGGTCCCATGTGCCCTAGGGAAGGGAGAAAGAGCGATTTCTGTTTTCCGTGGTATGAGAGTGATAGGAGCAGCCACTGCCCACTACGAAGGTCAGCAGCAAATGTTAGTGCGGTGGTCTTATTTCCTGGTAAGAAAGGGACGGATTGTGCCATGGAGACATTGGAACCCACAAACCTCCAGGGACATTGACTGTGGGAACTGTTTTGCCAGTGAGTTTTAAGCCACCAAAGCTGGGAAAGTTCCAGCCTGCAAAAGCTCTGCCCCGTCATCGGTTGAGCATCTCCCGAGATGGTTCAGAAAGAATTTCCCCATTAGCCTCTGCAGATATTTTACATGTCAGTGGTTCATAAAGGGCTAAAGTAATTAGAAATGCTCCTTGCTGTGTGTTTGTAATCTTTCCCTTACAGATGCTATGGCTACAGAGGATATCAAAAAACAAATGTGGAGTTTTCTCCATCGAGAATGCTGGAAATTTTAAAGCCATTAAACTTTAAATTTAGTGTGATCAGAATATGCACAGTTAAACACAAAAATAATGGTATTTAATTTATTAGGAAGGTGACAAAATATCCCTAAGTGTGCCTTTTTTCAGATATTTCATATGAATGATGTGAATGAAATGAAAGGAGTTCCGATGAAGTTAATTTTAGAGAAGAATAAAGTGTTGCTTATTTTGCAAAGTGTCCAGAACGTCTCATATTTTCACAGCAGCCGTAAATGTGTCCTGACACCTTTGTTTCCAGTAGCTCTTTTAGAACTCTGGAAACCTTTAACCTTCTTCCACTGCAGCTCCTCTTAACTTCCAGTTTGCATTATGCTTCTGCCTGTTTCCAGCTCCTTTCTAGATAATGATGAGACAGTGGATCGGTTCAGAGGTAGGATTCTGAATTCTTGGAACCGTGGTTTAAGGAATTGGGACTGTGCCCATTGGCTTGTGCCATCCCCCCCCCACTCCCCTCCACACTTCAATTCATTTGGTTACTTCCTCTTCATTATTACTTGCTTACATCTGTACCAATTGTGGGAGAGACATGCTTGCATCCCACACACTAGTTTGGAGGGCAGGCACAAACCATAGTTTCCCGGTACAGATCTAAGTAACAAAGAAGAGGAAATAACCGATTAAATTGAAGTGTGGAGGGGAGCAGAGGGGGAGGAATGGCACTAGCCAGCAACATATCCAAGCCAGTGTGAGCCGGAGGGTTGGATGCAACAATGTCTGTTGCCCAAACAGAGCCCTTTTTCTTTAGTGCTCTTGGGATGCAACCCTCCCCGCCCCAGTCTGGGACATGCCCTGCCATGTCCTCTTTGCCCTTCAAGCCCTTTTTACTTGAGCAAGGCATGACCAACCCTGTGACTTTAGGTTGGGAAACAGGTTTGCTCCCTCTTAGTCACTTCTGCAATGGGCTGCCTTCACAGGCTTAGTCAGCATCAGAACAGGATGTAAAATGTGTGTGTTACAACAACACAACTCTCCAAAGCGCCTTAGGAAAGTTCCAGGATGGGCAAGGAGGCAAAGCGCACAAACGCTGCCTTGTTGAAAGCCACCTGAGGCATTCGTGGCAGAAGAGACATTTGAACTGCAAACATGGCGGTTCTAAGCTCACTAAAAAACCCGAGAAAGTCAGGCCCGTCCTAGCCATAGAGGCTAGTGGCGCGGAGAACCACGGCGCCGGGTACTGGAGGACGCTGGAAGGGCGCCAAGTGAGCGCAGGGTTCCGGCGATCTGACCAGGACTGCACTCCACGAGCTAAGAGGCTGCGCCGCGTCTCTCTCCTTCTCCGAGGACTCCGCGCTGCGCCTCCTTCTTGTTTCCCCAGCACTGGGTTCCGCTCAGTCGAGCTTCGCCACCAGCGCGCGCACAGTGCCCAAGCAGCTCTTGCTGGTCCCATGGTGCGCGCGCTGTTGGCGAAGCTTGACTGAGCGGAACCCAGCGCTGGGGAAATGAGAAGGAGGCGCAGCACGGAGTCCTCAGAGGTGGCCTCCTGCTGCTGCCGCGGTTCGCTTGGCACTCCCAGGTCCTTGGAGAGGCTCTGGAGGGGGGCACTGGATGGGCTTAAGACGGCCCTGGAGAAAGTCCTCACCTTGAAGAGAAGTAGAAGCCCCTTCTGCTCTCTGTCCTCTTCAAGTCCCCATTCTGCATCCCACCAGCAATACCTAGAAGAGGAGGAGGACCCACGACTAGGAGGTGGAACTTAATTCTTGCAAATTTCTTCAGTCTGGGTGTGAGGCATTCAAGTGGGCTATTATTTGTGTGACTGGACAACATTTAGCTTGGTAGTTCTACATTTGATGAAGAAGCACATAAACTTCTTTTGGAAAACACCAAAGACTTTTATTTTTACCTTCTGAAAATGTCAGGTAATGCTAAATAGTAATAATAAATAATATTAATATATAACCACAAGCACTTGGCGATCACTTTTAATGATTTCAGTGCAATTTTACACACATTTTACTTACCTAGCAAAACTAAATTATAGTAAAAGGTAAAGGGACCCCTGACCATTAGGTCCAGTCGTGACCGACTCTGAGGTTGCAGCACTCATCTCGCATTATTGGCCGAGGAAGCCAGCGTACAGCTTCCAGGTCATGTGGCCAGCATGACAAAGCCGCTTCTGGGGAACCAGAGCAGCACACAGAAACGACGTTTACAGTAATGTAGTGCAAATATATTTTGAATTCCCAGGTCACGTTACAACTTTTTAGCACCCCTCATTTTTGGAAGTTGAAAGTTGAAAAATTGAACCCGCCCTAATAGTGTGTCACGAGGACAGTTGTGAAGCACTTACGACAACACTAATTAATACAGGGTAACTGTTTCACGTTGCTTGCAACTAGTCACACAGTTTTGCCATGTGGCATGTTCCTTACTCAGGTTTTGAGCTGTCCGTCATGGCTGGTTACTAAAAAAAACCCTCCCTCTCTTATGCAGCTTTCCGCTCCCCCAAACCTCAGCTGTCAGTCAGCAATCCGTGGCCACTAAGCCATTGAGCATGGGCTATTCTTGGGGTGTCCCCTCCCTTAGCTTTTTTAAGTTTATGTTTTTTGGTAGGTCTGCCAATCTTGGGACCCTGCCTAGCATGTGGGTGGCTGATGCTGTTTCGGCGACATAAGCACCTGAACACCACAAATGCAGGGAGGGATGTTGATCCTCTGAATTGTATTTGCCTGTTCCCCTGATGTGCAAGGAGGCCTATGGCGAAACAATATTTGATTAAACCACCTGCTCTCATTGGGAGAAAAAGTCAAATAGGGCAGCCTAATGCAGAGGGCACCTCACACAGCAGTGAAGTTATGCAAAGTGTCACAAGGCAAAGGCAGGCATTCCGATGTCTAGGGCAGGGTGTTTCCTCCCTCCTTTTTAACACCCCCTAAAAAGAGTTTGTCAGCTCTCAAGGTAAGTCTAGGTTTTCTCCTACTGAAACCTTCCTAAACTCAAATGCGGCATTTTTGTGAAATGCTCTTTGCACGGAAATGCACACTTTACAAATGCCACATTTTAACAAATCCTGTAAGGTGAGCCAGAATTGTTTATTTTGCTTGCATCGCAGGTGGTGGTGGAGGCAGCCTTGCAGTGGGGGTGGTTCAACTAAGCTGCTTGCCAGGATATTGTTACTAAATGTGGTTCTTGTGTATAAAAAAATCAGCATCATTTTTGGTTTTCTTTGGGGCTTTTTTGCTTAGTGCGGAAACTTACATTATCTAAGCAGCCAATGCATGCTTGGATGCAGCAGCCACCACACTAAAGTTTAACTGGAGCACCACATTTTTAACACTACGGGTGCATTTAAACTTCATTTTATGTTGCCTTGGGCTTAGTGTACAATGGGACAGAAAGCAGCTTATAAATGATTATATTAATGTGTTATGTCTGTGTGTTTAGCAATCATGCTTAGTGCTGGAAAGACCTTCTATTGGCTAAGAAGCCAAGGAAGTTGTAAAATAATTGTGGTTGGAACTTAAGACATGTAGACCAACTGTCAGTTCTATGGAGGCTAAGAAAGGGGAACTGTTTGCCAGGAATCTGCTAGAAGGTCAAGCCCTTCCTGATACATAGCATTGGAACAGCAAAACTGAATTCACATGAACAAGATGGAAACCATGTATTTCTCTTGAAGCTCTGGATACCCAGGACGGGACCTGTTTCTGAAGTGGCCAGTTCATCAATGCACTTCTTGTTTGACTAGCATGTGCCAACAGGAAGATGGGACGTGTGGGGTCTTAAGGGAGGGATGGTGCCTCTGGTGGGGAACACATTATGCTTCTTCTGGGGTAGTGTGTCCATCTTTGGTCCCCACCTTGCACTCAGTTCTCACCTGTGACTCCTAGAAGCTGTCAGCATGTGACAGTGGCCAACTAGTCAGTGACCAGTTTCAACAGGCCAAGTAAACCAAGTGAGGGTAGCCAATAGGTCTCAAACCCTCAGTGAGTTAGGGAATCACTGCATGGGAAGACAGCCTCTGGCGGATTGAGGGGACAAGACCAGTCATAGGACCAACAGTCAAGAAGGCGGTTTCTGCACATGCTGTAGAGAGAAATGAGGGGTGGATGGGGCTTGTCCGCCTGTGGAGGGAGCCCGTCTAGGAGAAGGAAAACTCTGGTCCCAAACCTCCACTGCCTTGCGGGATATCTTGGGGAGAAGAAAAGGCTCAGGAGTAATCCCTGCAGGGATCTGGAGTGGAGTCCATAAGACAGTTGGATGGCACCTTTTGTGCCTCTTTCCAGCAGTTTCTGTAGCCAAGCTGTTGCCAAATGTATTGCTCTGCTTTCCTTTGGAGCACATCAGTGAGGCCGAGAGGGGGGTCCTGTTGTCTGGGCTTCCCAGGACTTCCAGACACACTGCCCAGGCTTGTGCCCCAGTGAGGACACTTCAGTGCTGCTAAGGCAACGGTTTGACTTCACCCCTTGAGACACACTCCATTGTCCCTTAAGACAAACAGATGCCAACAACAATACAGGAAGATATATGCTGGGATTTCTTGCTTGTGTTCCAGTCCGCTCTGTAGGATTCTCAGATTTGACTACCGCTGTTTCGAGAGTAGGGGCTGTTGTTGTCTTCCTGCTTCTCATACCACTTTGGAGCTAACAGAATAGCAAGAGCACCTGGCTCAGGTGTGGCTGACATAGGAAGTAGTTTTATGTTGACAGACTATACTGGCCTAGTTCGGGCAAAATGTGGCTTACCAAGACTGCCTGACTCCTGCAGATTGCACCTACCTTGCTCTACCCAAGGCTTCTTAGCAAGGCATGACAGCTAAACTGAGACTAAACCTTGGCTACAGATCCTAGTTAAGGAGGAGATTCCATTTTCCAGCAATATGATATGCTAAACATTGGCTCAACTGCTATGCTGAGTTAAAGGGCCCAGGGAGCTGGCACATTCCTATTAAGCCATGGTTTGGAAACTTGGCAGATGTGAAGGTATGGTTTGTTTTTGGCTTGCAAACCATGGCTTGTTTGGCCACCCCACCACAGGTGCTTGCCAAGCTACAAAGGAACAAGACAAGAGCAGGTGAGAAACAAACAGCCTTGGAGAAACAAGGCATGACTTGTTTTCTCGTCTGATGAGCAAACCATAGTTAAAACAAGCTGTCCTTAGCATTCTTTGTGAATGTAAAGGTAAAGGGACCCCTGACCATTAGGTCCAGTCATGACCGACTCTGGGGTTGCGGCGCTCATCTTGCATTATTGGACGAGGAGGAAGCCGGTGTACAGCTTCCAGGTCATGTGGCCAGCATGACAAAGCAGCTTCTGGCGAACCAGAGCAGCGCACGGAAAAGCCGTTTACCTTTCCACCGGAGCGGTGCCTATTTATCTACTTGCACTTTGGCGTGCTTTCGAACTGCTAGGTTGGCAGGAGCAGGGACCGAGAACAGGAGCGTCATGGGGATTCGAACCGCCGACCTTCTGATCGGCAAGCCCCAGGCTCTGTGGTTTAACCCACAGTGCCACCCGCATCCCTTTTTGTGAATGTAGCCAACAGTTTAATCCTTGAACTATCTAAATGTGTTTCCTCCTATATCAAGTTCCTTTTAGACAATTATATTTAAATAAAATACTAATAAAAAGCAGAGGTCCTTCTGAATATCTTGCAGCAGCATTTGTAGTTAGCTGTAAGCATTTTGTCAGTTTTGGGTCAAATAGTTTATGAGCAACTAATGCTACCAGCCTCTAGGCAAAGTACATTTCCCTGAGTGCTTGGTCTCTGCTACGAAATGCATGCAGGGCTTCGCTAGCAGCCCACAGAGAGAACCGCAGAGAGGCAAATTCTGTAATGAAGTAGTACTACCAATGATTGGCCGTTTCATTTGAAAAAAATGAAGGCTATTCATAATAACTACCGTAAACGGCAGTAAAGCGTAAAATAGGGCAGACTGTTTTTTGCTCTGCTTTTTAAAAAGCAAATGTGTATTTATACTTGGCATTGTATTGGACACGTGTTATGGGAACATCGTGGGCACTGGACTCTTTCTGCTCCCGTACACTTGAGGATTATTGTGTTCATGTTTGTTGTGGCTTACTGTTTCAATTGTGTTCTCTTTTTTGAACTGTTCTGCGGGTCATATTCGAATGGAAAAGCAGGAAAGAAATGTTTTAATCAATATTCTTTGCAATCTTTTGCCTACTAGCATATGCGGCTAAGCTTTCCTAAACACAGTTTGCGCTTAACCGAAAGTCAGTAATGCTGTGGGCATGCAGACGCCCCAGAAGCTCATTTAGTGACTTACAGGAATTTTGGTTTGGAGAGAGGTGAGTGGAGATCAAGGGAGGTTTAGTGAGAGTGCTTAGAATTTACCTTGCCGATCACAACTGGATTTCATAAAGTGGAGCAAGAATTCCTTGGATGTTCCCATTTGGTCAGATCCAGGTAAAATGGTAACCATGTTGGGTGTGTGTGTGTTTCTTTTCCCGTGTTTAAATGCATTTTCTGCTTCAGTTACCACTGGGTGACACTGTTTGACTAGATACTTCCGGCTTCCAAAAAGCTTTGTATTTGTATTTAAAGATGCTGTCGTGCCATAGCCTAAAATTTAAAATTAGAACTAAATACTAGTTCTAATTTTAAAAATACCCCAAATAATTCCATGGATGCGTTATAGAACATCTTCTTTTCCGTGGTAAAATTCTGAAGTAAACTAGCTATGAGAGAGAGAGAGCAGCTTCTCTACAAATGTAATGTTCACCTGCATGTTAATGAATTTCTGATTAATTTTTGGGAACTATATTCATGCAGATTCCCCTGTCATGTTTATTTCCCAGGGGACTATCATTTGGAGATGCGTAACACTGTTTGTGTTTCCTTCCTCTTCCAGTCCTCCTGTTATGCGTGGTTTCAAGTTTCATAAGTGACTAGCTGGCCCTGCCACACGCTGCTGTGGCTCAGTTTGTTAAATGGAGTCTCAGAGTCCCCCTTCAGACTCCCCTCACCTTCAGAGTCCCCCTGTTTTACGTGTGTTATGTTTACACAGGCGCAGCCCCATGACTCCCCCCACCCTGTCCCATCCCACCTCCTCCCCCACCCAGGCAAGCCCCCACCTCCACTCGGCCTAGCCTGCAAAGCCAAGCCAAGATACTGTGGAGAGGGAAGCTTTCCTAGGTGCAGTACCAGTGCAGCCGTCGCTAGAGGGCGCTGTGTTGCAATCTCTCCTGTGCTCCCAGCATGCACTTTCGTATGATTTGTGAGTTCTGAAACACGGGTTTTTTTGTGAGATCTGAAACACGGGGTTTGGGGTTTTTTACCTGACGTAGGTGACACATCTGTCTTTGAAAACGGTATGGGGTCACTCGGGTAGTCACATTTGACTTTGTGTCCAAATTTCAACGCTATCGGTCAAGTAGTTTCGTCGAACATTGGAGACGAAGGAACATACCCAGTTTACATTTTTATATATATAGATGTTGACGGTGCTTGCCGCGTGGCTATTTACTTAGGGATGCATTTTTATAATCACTCATATTTTTTAGAAATAACTGTTACCATACTGTAGTTAATTTAGGTTCTTGGGTCCAGGGCTTGATCCGAGTTATGTGGACCCTGAATAAGAGGCTCAATTTCAACCCCAATCACAGCAAGACCTCTTCCTCTTTGATTTATTGTATTTCTATACTGATTTATTGTATTTCTATACTGTTTTTCATTCAATTGAATCCCAAAGCAATAGAATAAATAACAGTACTGCAACATAATAAACTAGAACAGAACATCACAAATGCAGTATAAATCATATGAAATAATTAACAAATCATCAATAAAACAATTACAATTGATAAAGGACTCTTTCCGCCATCCTCACTTAACACTTAAGATTGCTAACTGACCCCCCCCCCCCTCCAGTCCCCAATCTCTTTTGCCTTTAGCTACAGACCATTTGCAGAAACAAGTTGGGGAGCAATTCACTCTTCACAAAACTTAACACAGTTAAAATTGCTTCCCTCTGACGCTGCCTCTTGAATCTTTTATGTTTCGCCTCTTCTTTAAACAAGCGTGACTTTACTGGCATTGTAAGAGCAAAGCAGTCTGTACGTGCTCAGAGGCACAGTTTGCTCTGACTCCAAGTGAACTGGCAGGTGACCAAAGCAAGAGGCAGGTGAATGAGATGGCTAAGTGAGTTGAGTGGACAAGCATAGGGAGGTGAGACGTTTGCGGCCTCTGCTCACCTCTTTGCTTGGAAATGTTGACATAGAAATAAATTTTAAAGAAGCTTCATTGTTTAGACCAGCCTTCTTCCCCAACCTGGTGGGGAGCTGCAGTCAAACCCAAAAACATCTCAAGGGCACCAGATTGGGGAACCTGGCTTAGAAGGACTGAGGATTTCTCACTCAGTTACCCCTGAGAAAACTGAGCTATCTCAACTTGAACCCTGAGCTTTCTTTGTGATGGACCCACCTGTCCTTTTGGCCTCAGCCAGACCAGGTCAGCTTGCAAGGGGGAATATTGGGGACTCCCAAGCAATTTATTCTTATCTGTTACGCTTCTGCACAAGTGAAGGCCCTGCAGTGAACGTTGGAGGAGGAAAACTGACTCCCCATTGAAATGCTGCAGTTAAGTGGGAAACACAGCACCATCGCCTCTCTCACAGCCAGCGTCTCAAAACTAGTGCGTGAGCAACATGGATCGTCCTGAGAAGCTTTTGCAGAATTGTTTGAGGCAGCTTCTCTTTTATATTTCCCAGTGATGTGCACTTTGTGGGAAATTTTCCTATGCAAATTAAGGTGATTTGAATTAAAGATTGAGTTTGCATTGGGAAAAATTCTGATGGCCTAGAGAGCGAACTAATTTGGCAGGTTTATTTTACACAGGGAACTGACTTAAGCCGAGTCAGGCCACTGGATTCCTCTCTCAGCCCTCCCAGGAGATGCCAGCAGTGGAACCTTGCAAAGCAGATGTTCTCCCACTGAGCTGCAGCCCTTCCCTACCTTTAGCAAAGCCGAATGCTGCATTTGCAATTGGCACCCATTTATTGTTACTAATAAAGTTATCATAGAATCATAGAGTTGGAAGAGACCACAAGGGCCATCCAGTCCAACCCCCTGCCAAGCAGGAAACACCATCAAAGCATTCTTGACATATGGCTGTCAAGCCTCTGCTTAAAGACCTCCAAAGAAGGAGACTCCACCACACTTCTTGGCAGCAAATTCCACTGTCGAACAGCTCTTACTGTCAGGAAGTTCTTCCTAATGTTTAGGTGGAATCTTCTTTCTTGTATGAAATGGGTTTTTTCCCCACAGAAAAATAAAGCCTGGGAAAACATTTCACCCATATCAGTAGTCTTTCCCAGCAAAGGATTTGCAGGATTTTAAATCTTTTACAGGGGGTGATTAGTGCATTTGTTGCTTCAGTACCTGAGACCTACTGAAGAAATATATTTCTAACTAAGAAGACAGATGCAACTAGGAGACTCCCACACCGATTAGATAAGCTCCCTCTCCCTTCCCAACCTGTATGAATTGAGCTCGGGGCTTCCCAGCCTGCAGGTCCGTAATTAATGGCTCCATTAACTGCTGGAGTAACTCTTGCCACATTTCCGGGATCTAACAGGGCACCCAACTGACCATGCTTGCCACCAGTCACATTCCGGGATAATCCTCTGGTTTAATATTTCGGGCATGGCTGGCCTAATTGCATGTCTCTTGCCAGGCACGTAAAGTTCACCTTAGTTTCCCCCATTAATTCTACACGGAGTTGAGTGGATTTGTGAGAAAAGCCTCCTGCTCTAGACAAGAAAAGGTAAACAATAATTAGCAGCAATAATTAGCAGCAGAGACTGGACGATGTAAAAGGCTGGTGCAGCCCAGTGCCTTGCAGACTCAATGGAATCCTCTGTTGCTTGACTTGTGGCATTGCTATAGCACGGCCTAACAGTCCAGCGCATGCAACAAAGGGTGTTTTAATGGGCGCATGATCAGTTACTCGTGCACATGGCCCCTTGTCCCTCTGGCAATTAGCTTACTCCCAGTACAATTGGGAGATAGGAGTGCAAGAAGGAATTTCTGATGTTGGGAAAAGGAAAAGCATCAGTGAGGCTAAAGTGACTTGACACATCTTTTTGCATGCTTACAGTATAAATGATCATAGCTCTACCATGAGAGAGAGAGAGCGCTCTGTGTGGGAGCTCACTAGTCATTGCTTCAGATTCTTTTATTGAAAGTATGGAAGAGAATGTAAATTATTTGCATTTTCTCTTATTTCTGGTTCTGTGCATTCCCTGTCTTGGTGTTTCTAGCATAGTGGGGAACTTGTTCTCCCTTCCATTCTCTTTAAGAAACAGTACCTCGGGTTACAAACGCTTCAGGTTACAGACTCCGCTAACCCAGAAATAGTACCTCGGGTTAAGAACTTTGCTTCAGGATGAGAACAGAAATCGCATTGCGGCAGCAGGAGGCCCCATTAGCTAAAGTGGTGCTTCGGGTTAAGGACGGACCTCCAGAACAAATTAAGTTCT
This sequence comes from Zootoca vivipara, assembly GCF_963506605.1. Taxonomy (NCBI): domain Eukaryota; kingdom Metazoa; phylum Chordata; class Lepidosauria; order Squamata; family Lacertidae; genus Zootoca; species Zootoca vivipara. The sequence goes on from NC_083285.1 coordinate 1,144,494, forward strand.
TAACCAGAGGTGCCACTGTATTTGCATTCTTAATAGTTTAGTTAGTAAACTTCTAGTTATGCTGCTTGTAAGCATATAGATGCAAGGAACAGCAGCTACAACTAATAATACCTAGCACTTTAAAGAGACTGAACTTTGGAGTGTTCACAATTCTGCCTTATCTTTTAAACCTTAAAGTGGGTTAGGGAGAGGTTCTCGGATGTGGTAAGATTCAACCTCCCCGAGATCTCTTCTCCCTCCGCAAATCAGATGTCTTAATTAGCCAGTGGCTATATGTCTGCATAGGTGAGAAGCATTTATGTAGTCAGAATTTTCTTTATTTGTCCTATTGACAAGCCGCCTTAAGTGGAATGGAGGGAGACAGCCAATAAAGTCGGTCCCTTTGGCTCAATAGAAATCCTCTTGCGCAATGGGGCAGATTTTTTTGGGGGGGGGGGAAGAACTGCAGCAGGAGAAGAATCCCTGTTGCAGGAGTGAAGGCCCTCTTAGGATTATCTTCGATCTCACCCAGAATCTCCTAAAATGTTACAGTCATTTGCGTTGGGCTCAATGAGCGTAGGTTCTGCAAGCCCTTTAACATGGAAAGAGCACTATTTCTAGCTTAATAATTAAACTGGGCTGATGGTTCTCTGATATTTACATTCCTTAAATAACCATAAGCGAAACCACACCCTGCTATCTTGGCTTAACTGTGGCTGTAGTTTTTCTGCGCTGGTGAGTTACTATGAATTGTGTTGTTTTATGGTGACATTTCTGAAACTCTAAACTTCCCAATACACATAACTGAGAGTCAGGAGTGGGGGTAGTTCTTTTAAAAACTTCTTTAGCTTGTCTCCGAGAGACTCTTGTACTGTAAAATGTTTACCTTTTGAAATGAGTCCCACATGCTCTGCCTTAGTGGGCTTTTCAAGTGGTGGACAGAATTCAAGAAGCACAGGTTTAAGGGAGTTGGGATATCATGGGGCAACTAAGTGCTTTTCCAAATTTCAAAGATGCACCTCTGGGATGTTTTGGAGTAAAGTGTTTGCACTATTTGGTACTACTTTTACTCATAGAGGAAGGAGGTGAGGACTGACTTGTTAAACTGACTTGTTAAACTTGAAGACTCATGCTTCTTCAAAGGCTACAGGATGGCACCCGGCTAAGTTCTACTCAAGTGTAGACCCATAGAAATATTACCCTTGGGACCCGTGTGGTAAAATAAAAGTGGAAAATGAAAGAAACTATATCTCTTTTTCCTGGTTGTTTTTTTAATTGTTGGGGCCTTTAATTGTTTCTGTCTGCAGGAGCTGAAACTGTTTGCAGGCTTTCCCCAGGCATCTAGTTGGCCACTGTGAGAACAGGATGCAAGACTAGATGGGCCACTGGCCTGATCCAGGCATCTAGTTGGCCACTGTGGGAACAGGATGCAAGACTAGATGGGCCACTGGCCTGATCCAGGCATCTAGTTGGCCACTGTGGGAACAGGATGCAAGACTAGATGGGCCACTGGCCTGATCCAGGCATCTAGTTGGCCACTGTGGGAACAGGATGCAAGACTAGATGGGCCACTGGCCTGATCCAGGCATCTAGTTGGCCACTGTGGGAACAGGATGCAAGACTAGATGGGCCACTGGCCTGATCTCACAGGGACGTTCTTCTGAATCAGCTTATTTATTCTCTGTCCTCTTAGACTGTTCATATATTGCCCTTTGTGCCAAAGCACACAAGGCTGCTTACTCTTTATAACATTGGTTTGCAGTCTGCTAAAGTTACAAAAGGAACTATGCAACTTGTTTTGGGATGTTTATAACAAAGTATGGTAAAAGAGCCTAGGAACCTATGATGCTTCCTTATGGCGAATCAGATTATTGGGCCATCTAGCAAAATAGTGTCTCTGGTGACTCTTGCAGTAGCTCTCCAAAGTCTCAGGTGCCCCCTTTTCCTGCTCTTGCTGGCTGGGATTTTTTTAACGGGGTGTGCCAGCGATTCAGTCAGGCACCTTCTCCAGGCGACGGCTGTGTTTTGCTGCTCGCAATGGCGTGAACTCCTCTGAATGCTTGCAATGTCTTCCTGCAATGTCTGAAGTTGCTCCGACTCCTGCATAGGATGGAGTCCTGAATAGTAATATGTCCTCCATTTTATTTCATTAATGTTTTTTATGGTGTTTTGGTCAGAAGCATTTTAGGAAAGATGGTGATTCTATTTCAAGAGAGAGCCTATGTAAGAAATGTAAAAACATTGCTTTGAGATTATATTAGTATAAGGTAAAGGGACCCCTAACCATTAGGTCTTGTTGCTAAATAAAATGGATTGAGCCAAGGATGTTTTCTGTGCCTTGCAGATAACTCAAGTGAGGATTCTGAATCCAGAGAGCCTCCTCTCATTCCAAGAAATATCATGGCCGAACCAGATTACATAGATGAAGACAATCCTGAGCTAATTAGACCCCAGAAACTAATTAATCCTGTGAAAACATCCCGGAATCATCAAGATCTTCATAGAGAGCTCCGCATGAATCAGAAAAGGTAAGAAATAAGGTGGTAAATTCTGTAGCTAAAGGAACTTTAATTTCCAGTCACGAATGAACAAGCACCTTAATCCTGGAAATTGGCAACTGTCCTTGTGCCCTTTCAACTAATTCTTAATTTGCACTACAGCTGCCGTTGGGGGCACAGTATGTTTGGGCTTCTTCCTACAATTCAGACCCAATGCATGTTTGTGGCTGCACAAAGGAGTTGTATTGGAGAGGGGAGCACAAGCCTGAGTGCAGGGCCGTCTTAAGCAAATCCAGCACCGTGGCGCCCTCTCCCAAAATTTAGAACTTGGGGCCCCGGGAGCCACTGCCCACAGAAGGGGTGGCGTCGTCCAGGCAGAGCGAAGAGGAAGAAGCACGGGGAGCGCAGCGTTGTTTAGACCCTAAGCCAGGGTGAGAGCGGCTCCGCTGCCCAACTTGGTGGTGAAAAAACCCCACTGTGCAGCGTGTCTGTCTGTTCGGACGTTGTGCACAAGACACGACTCCTTAAAAACAAAAAACCAAAAAACTCTCACAGCCCTCCGGATCTCATGCAACAGCTTTGTTGCTTGGCTGTGCTGAGTTTGGCCACGTCCTGTTCCGCTTTGGGGAGGGAGAAAAGCAAGAAGCGGCGCGGACAAAGGAGGAGAAATGCCTCTTCCATCATCCCCTTTGCAGAGGGAGAGGGGCGGGGCCAAACAACGCCACGCTCCCCACGCTTCTTCCTCAGGGCAAATGTGGGTTTTTGCAACCGGAGGCGTTGCAACAAGGCTCCTTGCGCCTACGACCCCACGAGCGCCTTCACCTACCTTTGCCTGTCCGGCTTGGGCTGCGAAGAGGAGGAAGGGCCCCTTGCACCCACCCTCCTCTGGCAGGGTGCAGTTCAGCTTGGCCAAAGGGCAGGGCGGCGGAGATTTTCCTTTTCTTTTTTTTCCAGGCGCAGCATCCCTCTCCCTTGGCCAGCCGGCTGGCCGGTCCACCCCTGCCTCCGCCTGCGCGCGCCTGCGGAGTGCCCAGGTGGCGAGGGAAACTGGATCTCGCGGCTGAGGGGATTCCTGTGGCCAAGGGAGAGGCGGCAGCAGAGGAGGAGGAGGAGCCATAGGGCTTAGTGGCTTATTGCGCCCCACCAATGCTGGGGCGCCCCTGAGAGGCTGGCGCCCTGGCGCAACGAGCCACTAGCCCCTATAGGAAAGACGCCTCTGCCTGAGTGAGACCCGCTCTTGATCTCCCCACGGCTCGTCTTTGGGGTGAACTATTGGTTTGGCAGGCCTGTTAGTTGAGTATGTGTGTGTGGCCTACTATTTCATAGAAAAATACCAAAGCGGCTTACAATACATAAAACCATGCAATATGTCATTTAACATACAGTTATGTGCACTGTTATAGAGGCTGGCTCAAACAATGTAAAAAAAAAACATAATTCAAAGATCCCTCCTAAAGTTCCCTCCTAAAACAACTGCCAAGAACCTGAGGGAAAACGATATGCACCAATACATAGCAGCGCCTAAAGCCAAAATCGCAGACAGTCAGAACCCATTCAGTTCCATGGTGGGTGGGTTTACCAAAGTCTTTTCCCCCAGAACCTCACCCCCTTTTAATTTTTAAAAACTTTTTTGCCACACGCGTAAAGCTGTATTCACACAAGCGAAGTGTGTGCAAGTTGTGGGCTTACTGAATATCTCATACAGTCAGAGAGGCATTCTTTGGAAAAATAGGAGAGACTTCTTTGGCATAAATCATACTGTATTTATAGCATTAATCTAAAGAGAACTATGAGAGTATTTTAAAGTGCGCAGTAGGAGCAGGCACTCCCCACCCCCCTTAATCAAAGAAGCATATTGGAGAGAAGATGAAATGAGACAAATCCATGAAGTTCTATGTTGTCTGATCCTTCCTTTTATGTCTTTATAATTTAGTTTCATAGGACATACAGTGACCTTACCTCCAAGTTAAGCTTCTTTAATAAAGTTTATTTCTGTAGCATCCATACTTGTCAGGCTGTTGACCGTTCATGAAATTGATATTCTTCTGAACATCATCTCAGTTGTCGTACGGTGAGAAAATCAATAGCAAGACCTTTGAATTTCTGTTCAGTCTGCAGAAAGCGTATGCTTATTATAAAGAGAGCCCCAACATTTTGCTCGTGGAATTTAGTAGGACTTGGTTTGGTAGGACTATTTAAAATGAGAAACAAAAAGAGTGTTTTTCTTTTTGAACAGTTAGCCAAATGCAAACTGTTGTTTGCTGGGAAAGGACACTGATTGTATTTTTCAACATTCTGGATCAAATCTGATTTAGTCTTCTAGTCTTACATTTGTATCCTGCAGTTCAGAATGAAGATGGCAATCTTCTGGTGTCCATCTGCCTCTTCTAAAATGTCAAGTTGAAGGAAATCTTTCCCTGATCTGAACCCCCACCCCACCATGAGCCCCCCCCCCAATATAGCAAGGCGGCCCTCTCTCCCCAGCAGCTTACCTGGGAGAACAGCAGGTAAGCATTCAAGGAGACCTGGACGCTTCACACTGACTGAGATGACAGCAGCTGTTACTGGTCGAGTGGGCTGCAAACTGGGATGCCTTTCTGACTCTCCAGTGGACGTTTAGGTGCTTCAAAGTGGACCTGTTCACACAAACACTAAAGGAAATCTGGGGAAAGACAGCCAAAGTAGTTTTGGAAGCCACATCTCGGCTGAGAAGCTCTTGGTTCTTGGAGCTGATTCCTCTTGCCACATTTCTTCCTTATTTGCTTCTTCTGCGCCACGGCCTTCTTCCACAGGGCCTGCTGTCTCGCCTGTCTCCACAGTGGATCTAGCTTGTCACCTGGGGTTGAAGTGCTGCTGCTGTTGCTGCTGCTGTGATTGTTATATTTATATTCTGCCTTTCCTCCAAGAATCTCAAGGTGGTATACATAGTCCCCCACCTCATAGAATCATAGAGTTGGAAGACCCACTAACCAGGTCATCACTACTGGTTAGGACCAGATCTACAATGGCTGATCCTCTTGTTGCTTCTCCCACTTTCTGGACAATGAAATTGTCTGCAAGGCCAGTGAGGAATCTGTTCGACCTCATGCTCTTGGCTGAGTTTGACATCCAACAAATATCAGGATAGTTTAAATCCCCCATTACTACTATCTCACTTCCTTTTGAATGCTTGGTCATCTGTTCCAGGAAGGCTTGTTCTAAAGCAGGCACATCCAACAAGTAGATTGTTATCTACCAGTAGATCACTGGTAGATCATTGGCTCCCCCCAAAGAAGCTGAACAACTGTGGCTCCCCTAAAAAAAGCTCAACATTTTACCTCCTCCCTGAAAAACTCAACAACTTTGACCCAAACCCACCAAAAATGGGCCTTCCTCCTTCCTAAAAAAAAGGGGGGTAGATCACTGCCAGTTTTTAACTCTGTGAGTAGATCGCAGTCTATTGGGAGTCGGCCACCCCTGTTCTGAAGTACTGGGTCATAAAAAGACAACTTATTTTCCCCCCTTTGTTTGTGATGTGAGGGGGATAAAAGTCTGAGCGATGACTGTGATACCCAGAACAAGTAGATTTTTGCCTATTAATCTCCGTGGCCAGTGTGACATTTTATCTTTCCGTCCGTACCACACAATTTGTCAAGTTGAGCAAATCTTTTTATCTCCTCTGGCTAAAACTCTCTTAAATGCCTTATTTCAGCACACAAAAGTATTATTCAAAGGAGTCTGAAAAGTATGCTCTTTTCGGTGCCAATATAGTAAGAGAAAGTTGGCAGTGAGTTCTGCCCTACTTTAATTAATGGGATTAAGCATCAAAGCCCAACCTTGGAGTTTTTTTCTTAAAGACCTAGGGAAACTATCTTCAATTCAGTTTTCATTCAGTTTCAAAGCAGATTCAGGTGGAACTGAACTGCATCCACATAATAGCTTAAAGTCCTTTAAGTAATCCGGAGACTTTTGTTTTCTCATACAAAGACATCCAATTACACAGTAAATCTCTCTTCAGTGCTTCCGTTTTTCTTATTAACAGCAGAGTATATAATTCTAGATTTCCCTTAGTTTTCATTGAAATAGCAGTTTGTGGAGAAGCACATTCCAGACTTCTGGTACTAGGCTTGCTTTTTTAATTCTTGATTTTTATTTTAAAGGGGAAATGGGCTGCTAGCTCTTTAACTCTTATGGAGTGTTTTTTATAATAATTTTTATTAGTTTTTAACAACGTATACACAATATGGTTGGTGGATAACAGTCATGCAGGAATCTCAAATACAGCGGAACCTCGCTTTATGAACACTTCAGTTTACGAATTTTCGGTTTACGAACACCGCAGACCCATCTGGAACGGATTAATTCACTTTCCATTACTTTCAGTGGGAAAGTTCGCTTCAGTTGATGAACGCTTCAGTTTATGAACAGACTTCCGGAACCAATTACACCCATGCTTTGGGTTAAGTACGCTTCAGGTTGAGTACTCCGCGGACCCGTCTGGAACGGATTAATCCACTTTCCATTACTTTCAATGGGAAAGTTCGCTTCAGTTTATGAATGCTTCAGTTTATGAACAGACTTACAAAACCAATTGTGTTCATAAATCGAGGTACCACTGTAGATCAAACATGACAGATGTCCCTCCAACCTCTGCTTCAAAACCTCCAAGGAGGGAGAGTCCACCACTTGCCAAGGGAGTCCGTTCCACACTTCTAACAGCTCAAACGGTCAGAAATAAGTTCCTTATGTAATAAAGCAAGGTGGTCCGCCTTAAAAATTGTTAATAAACCCAAACTTGGATTGCACAGTACTTTCTGATTTGCAATATTGCGTATTTCCACGAATCCTATGCCTTCCCAGAATGGCTGTACTAGTTCCTGCATCTCTGAAGCTGCCCTTGAGCGCCACCTAGTGACAAGCACCCTGGGTGGAACATGCATCTCCCTCTCTACAAATCGACTTTTAAGCTCTGGGAGTTGACTGCCCTTGCAGAGATGCCGCTTGGCTCACGAAGACTGCTCTTCGGCTTCCGGGACTCCGGGAGGTCACACGTTGGGGATTGCGCAAGCAGAACCACTCGTAAGGCCAGCTTCTCAGAACAGGATTACATAGCATTGGTTTCCCAAAATATCATGGAAGATCAGAAGTTAGTCAAAGCACCTAGCTTCTATCGTAGTGGAAAATAAAATATAATACTGTAGGTAAGATTATAAGAGAACGCCAGCCCCCAGAAGGCCTTTCCCAACAGAACTACTTACTGAAGGACCATCCAGGCCAGAGGGGAGAAGGGTCAGCCCTGTCCCTTCTCCCCACCCCCCTGGCTGGCTGTTTGACTTCATTATCTTATTTATACAGCTTTTGTTCATGCTTATTGTCACAATATTTTAGCTGTTTTTTTAAGGGTTGCCTTGAAAGCAACATATAATTACATACATTTGAGTAAATATGCATCAGTATGTAAATGGCATCAGTGAAGCAAAAAACCACGTCAAGGGTTTTCTTGTAGCGGAAGCTTAGTGACCTATTTCCTAAGTCCATATAGGTAAAGTAG